>NW_028289971.1:0-30144 GCF_059628265.1 Tinamus guttatus
GTCAGGGACCCCCCGGAACCCCCAAACACCCCCTGGAACCTCCCCCAATCATCCACCCCCTGGGAACCCCCAAACACCCCTGGGACCCCCAAACACCCCCCCGGAACCTCCCCCAATCATCCACCCCCTGGGACCCCCCAAACACCCCCCGGGACCCCCCCAAACACCCCCTGGGACCCCCAAACACCCCCCCGGAGCCCCCCCAAATCATCCACCCCCGGGGACCCCCAAAACACCCCCTGGGACCCCGAAACACCCCCCCCGGAACCTCCCTCAATCATCCACCCCCTGGGACCCCCCAAACACCCCCCGGGACCCCCCCAAACACCCCCTGGGACCCCCAAACACCCCCCCGGAGCCCCCCCAAATCATCCACCCCCGGGGCCCCCCCAAACACCCCCTGGGACCCCCAAACAACCCCCTGGAACCTCCCTCAATCATCCACCCCCTGGAAACCCCCAAACACCCCCCGGAACCCCGACCCAAACACCCCCCTGGAGCCCCCCCAAATCATCCACCCCCTGGAAACCCCCAAACACCCCTGGGACCCCCAAACATCCCCCTGGAGCCCCCCCAAATCATCCATCCCGGGACCCCCCCAACACCCCCTGGGACCCCCAAACACCCCCCTGGAGAGCCCCAAATCATCCACCCCCCGGGACCCCCCAAAACACCTCCTGGGACCCCCAAACAACCCCCTGGAACCTCCCCCACTCATCCACCCCCTGGAAACCCCAAACACCCCCTGGGACCCCCAAACACCCCCCGGAGCCCCCCCAAATCATCCACCCCCGGGGACCCCCAAAACACCCCCCTGGAACCTCCCCCAATCATCCACCCCCTGGAAACCCCCAAACACCCCCTGGGACTCCCCAAACATCCCCCGGAGCCCCCCCAAATCATCTACCCCCTGGGACCCCCCAAATACCCCCCTGGAACCTCCTCCAATCATCCACCCCCTGGAAACACCCAAACACCCCCCTGGAGACCCCCCAAATCATCCACCCCCTGGGACCCCCCAAACACCCCCTGGGACCCCCAAACACCCCCCTGGAGCCCCCCCAAATCATCCACCCCCTGGGACCCCCCCCAAATCACCCACCCCCTAAAACACCCCCGCAGGACCCCCCAAAACATCCCCCCCCCCCCGGTCCCCCCTGTGCCTCTCACCCCCCCCCCCCGCCCCGGGCCACCCCAGACTCCGCCTCCCCGCCCCCCCATGCGCCCCGCCCTGGCCCCGCCCCCCCATGCGCCCCGCCCTGGCCCCGCCCACCCATGCGCCCCGTCCCCCGCGCGCCCCTCGCCCCGCCTCTCCCCGCCCACCCGCACTCCCGTCCCTCGCCCCGCCCACCTGCACCCCGGCCCCGCCTCCCTGGGGCTGACCCCGCCCACCTGCACCCCGGCCCCGCCTCCCCACCCACCCCCTCACCCCGACCCCCTGCGCTCCTCGCGCCCGCCCCTGGCCCCGCCCACCCCCTCGCCCCGCCCACCCACGCTCCTTGCTCCGCCTCCCCGTTTTTTCCCGCCTCTCCGCCCCTCTCCCCGCACAGCCGCACCCCCGGCCCCGCCCCCCGGCTCTCGCCCCGCCCACCTGCACCCCGGCCCCGCCTCCCCGCCCACCCCCTCGCCCCGCCCCCCTGCGCTCCTCGCCCCGCCCCTGGCCCCGCCCACCCCTGGCCCCGCCCACCCGCGCTCCTCGCCCCGCCTCCCCCTTTCGCCCCGCCTCTCCCCGCCCACCCGCGCTCCCGACCCCGCCCCCCGGCTCTCGCCCCGCCCACCTGCGCCCTCGGCCCCGCCTCCCCCTTTCGCCCCGCCTCTCCCCGCCCACCTGTGCCCCGACCCCGCCCCCCCGGCCCTCGCCCCGCCCACCTGCACCCCGGCCCCGCCCCCCGGCGTTGGCCCCGCCTCCCCGCCCCTCACCCCGCCCACCTGCACCCTCGGCCCCGCCTCCCCGGCCCTCGCCCCGCCCAGCCGCGCCCCCGGCCCCGCCTCCCGGGCACTGGCCCCGCCTCCCCGGCGCTGGTCCCGCCTCCCCGGCCGTCTCCCCGCCCAGCCGCGCCCTCGGCCCCGCCTCCCCGGCGCTGGCCCCGCCTCCCCGGCGCTGGCTCCGCCTCCCCGGCGCTGGCCTCGCCTCCCGGGCACTGGCCCCGCCTCCCCGGCGCTGGTCCCGCCTCCCCGGCCGTCTCCCCGCCCACCTGCGCCCTCGGCTCCGCCTCCCCCTTTCGCCCCGCCTCTCCTCGCCCAGCCGCGCCCCGGGCCCCGCCTCCCCGGCCCTCGCCCCGCCCCCCTGCACCCCCGGCCCCGCCCCCCCGGCGCTGGCCCCGCCTCCCCGGCGCCCTCGGCCCCGCCTCCCCCTTTCACCCCGCCTCTCCTCACCCAGCCGCGCCCCCGGCCCCGCCTCCCCGGCCCTCGCCCCGCCCCCCTGCACCCCCGGCCCCGCCTCCCCGGCGCTGGCCCCGCCCCCCCGGCGCTGGCCCCGCCCCCCCGGCGCTGGCCCCGCCTCCCCGGCGCCCTCGGCCCCGCCTCCCCCTTTCGCCCCGCCTCTCCTCGCCCAGCCGCGAACCCGGCCCCGCCTCCCCAGCCCTCGCCCCGCCCACCTGCACCCCCGGCCCCGCCCCCCGGCGCTGGCCCCGCCTCCCCGGCGCTGGCCCCGCCCACCTGTGCCACGTGGTCCTGCACGGCCAGCAGGTTGAGGAAGGCGACGTTGACCAGGTCGGGGCCGTGAACGACCGTGAGGAGCCGGGACAGGAGCGGGGGGGCCCCGCGGGCGTCGGGGGGGGCCAGGCCCAGGAGCTCCCGCGTGCGGGGGTCCTGGAGCGCCGGGAATGGGAGCGGGATCAGCCGGAATGCGGCCGGAATCACCCGGAACGCGACCGGAATGCACCCGGAGTCACCCAGAATGGGAGCGGAATGCACCCGGAACAACCCGGAATGGGAGCGGGATCAGCCGGAACGCGGCCGGAATCACCCGGAACGCGACCGGAATGCACCCGGAGTCACCCAGAATGAGAGCGGGATCAGCCGGAATGCGGCCGGAATCACCCGGAACACGACCGGAATGCACCCGGAATCACCCGGAATGGGAGCGGGATCAGCCGGAATGCAGCCGGAATCACCCGGAACGCGACCGGAATGCACCCGGAATCACCGGAATGGGAGCGGGGTCAGACGGAATGTGACCGGAATAACCCCCGGAGTCACCCGGAATGGGAGCGGAATGTGACCGGAATCACCCGGAACGCGACCGGAATGTGACCGGAATAACCCCTGGAATCACCCGGAACGCAACCGGAATGCACCCGGAGTCACCCAGAATGGGAGCGGGGTCACCGGAATAACCCCCAGAATCACCCGGAATGGGAGCGGAATGCACCCGGAATCACCGGAATGGGAGCGGGGTCAGCCAGAACGCAGCCGGAATAACCCCCGGAATCACCCGGAATGGGAGCGGGATCAGCCGGAATGCGACTGGAATAACCCCGGAGTCACCCGGAACGTGACCGGAATGCACCCGGAGTCACCCAGAATGGGAGCGGGGTCACCGAAATGCGACCGGAACAACCCCCGGAATCACCGGGATGGGAGCGGGGTCACCGGAATGTGACTGGAATAACCCCGGAGTCACCCGGAATGGGACCGGAATCACCCGGAATCACCCGGAATGGGAGCGGGATCAGCCGGAATGCGACCGGAACAACCCCCGGAATCACCCGGAATGGGAGCGGAATGCACCCGGAATCACCCGGAATGGGAGCGGGGTCACCGGAATGCGACCGGAAGAACCCCCGGAATCACCGGAATGGGAGCGGGATCAGCCGGAATGTGACCGGAATAACCCCCGGAATCACCCGGAATGGGAGCGGAATGCACCCGGAATCACCGGAATGGGAGCGGGGTCAGCCGGAATGCAGCCGGAATCACCCGGAACGCGACCGGAATGCACCCGGAATCACCGGAATGGGAGTGGGGTCAGCCGGAATGTGACCAGAATAACCCCCGGAATCACCCGGAACGCGACCGGAATGCACCCGGAATCACCGGAATGGGAGCGGGGTCAGCTGGAATGTGCCCGGAATAACCCCCGGAGTCACCCGGAACGCAACCGGAATGCACCCGGAATCACCGGAATGGGAGCGGGGTCACCAGAATGCGGCCGGAATCACCGGAATGCGCCCAGATCAACCCCCAGAATCACCCGGAATGGGAGCGGAATGCACCCGGAATCACCCGGAATGGGAGCGGGATCAGCCGGAATGCGACTGGAACAACCCCCGGAATCACCCGGAATATGACCAGAATGCGCCCGGAATCACCGGAATGGGAGCGGGGTCACCGGAATGTGACCAGAATAACCCCCGGAATCACCGGGATGGGAGCGGGGTCACCGGAATGTGACCAGAATAACCCCCGGAATCACCTGGAATGTGCCCAGAACAACCCCCGGAATCACCCGGAACGTGACCGGAATGCACCCGGAATCACCCAGAATGGGAGCGGGATCAGCCGGAATGCGGCCGGAACAACCCCCGGAATCACCCGGAATGGGAGCGGGGTCAGCCGGAACGTGCCCGGAATCACTGGAATGGGAGCGGCGTCAGCCGGAACACAGCCGGAACAACCCCCGGAGTCACCCGGAATGCACCCGGAACAACCCCCGGAATCACCCGGAACACGACCGGAATGCACCCGGAGTCACCCAGAATGGGAGCGGGGTCAGCCAGAATGTGACCGGAATAACCCCCGGAATCACCCGGAACGCAACCGGAATGCACCCGGAACAACCCGGAATGGGAGCGGGGTCACCGGAATGTGACCGGAATCACCAGAACGCACCCGGAACAACCCCCGGAATCACCCGGAATGGGAGGGGGGTCAGCCAGAATGTGACCAGAATAACCCCCGGAATCACCCAGAATGTGACCGGAATGCACCCGGAATCACCAGAAGGGGAGTGGAGTCAGCCGGAACGCGTCCGGAATCACTGGAATGGGAACGGGGTCACCCGGAATGCGCCCGGAATAACCCCCCGAAATCACCCGGAATGGGAGCGGGGTCACCAGAATGTGACCGGAACAACCCCCGGAATCACCCAGAACACGACCGGAATGCACCCGGAATCACCGGAATGGGAGCGGGGTCACCAGAATGTGACCGGAATAACCTCTGGAATCACCGGAATGGGAGCGGGGTCAGCCGGAACGCGGCCGGAACAACCCCCGGAGTCACCCGGAATAGGAGCGGAGTCACCCGGAACGCGCCCGGAATCACCGGAACGGGAGCGGGGTCACCGGAATGCGACTGGAATAACCCCCGGAATCACCCGGAACGCGACCGGAATACACCCGGAATCACCGGAATGGGAGCGGGGTCAGCCAGAATGTGACCGGAATAACCCCCGGAGTCACCCGGAACGCGACCGGAATGCACCCGGAATCACCGGAATGGGAGCGGGGTCACCGGAATGTGACCAGAATAACCCCCGGAATCACCCGGAATGGGAGCGGGGTCACCAGAATGCGGCCGGAATCACCAGAATGCGCCCAGATCAACCCCCAGAATCACCCGGAATGGGAGCGGAATGCACCCGGAATCACCGGAATGGGAGCGGGGTCACCGGAATGTGACCAGAATAACCCCTGGAATCACCGGAATGGGAGCGGGATTAGCCGGAATGCGCCCAGATCAACCCCCGGAATCACCCGGAATGGGAGCGGAATGCACCCGGAATCACCGGAATGGGAGCGGGGTCACCGGAATGCGACCGGAATAACCCCCGGAATCACCCGGAACACGACCGGAATGCACCCGGAATCACCCGGAATGGGAGCGGGGTCAGCTGGAACGTGCCCGGAATCACCGGAATGGGAGTGAGGTCACCGGAATGCGACCGGAATAACCCCCGGAATGCACCCGGAGTCACCCAGAATGGGAGCGGGGTCAGCCGGAACGCGACCGGAATAACCCCCGGAATCACCTGGAACGCGACCGGAATGCACCCGGAGTCACCCGGAATGGGAGCGGGATCAGCCGGAATGCGGCTGGAACAACCCCCGGAGTCACCCGGAATCACCCGGAATGGGAGCTGGGTCAGCCGGAATGCGACTGGAACAACCCCCGGAATCACCCGGAACGCGACCGGAATGCACCTGGAGTCACCCGGAATGGGAGCGGGGTCAGCCGGAATGTGACCAGAACAACCCCCGGAATCACCCGGAACGCGACCGGAATGCACCCAGAATCACCCGGAATGTGACCGGAGTCACCCGGAACGCGCCTGGAATCACCCGAACGCAACCGGAATAACCCCCGGAGTCACCCGGAATGCACCCGGAACAACCCCTGGAATCACTCAGAATGCACGCGGAGTCACCCGGAATGGGACTGGAGTCACCCCGAACGCACCCAGAATAACCCCCAGAATCACCCGAACGCAACCGGAGTCCCCTGGAGTCACCCGGAATGCACCCGGAACAACCCCTAGAATCACCCGGAATGGGAGCGGGGTCACCAGAATGTGACCGGAATAACCCCCGGAATCACCCGGTACGCGACCGGAATGCACCCGGAATCACCCGGAATGGGACGGGAGTCACCCGGAACGCACCCAGAGTCACCAGAATACACCCGGAATGCAACCAGAGTCACCGGAATGCAACCGGAATAACCCGGAACAGGGAGAAATGTACCCGGAATGCGCCCGGAATCACCCCAAATGCACCCGAAATCACCCGGAATGTGCCCAAAATCACCAGAATGCGCCCAAAATCACCTGGAATGTGCCCGAATCACCCAGAGTCACCTGGAATGTGACCGGGGTCACCGGAACGCGCCCGGAATCACCCAGAATGCGACCGGAATAACCCGGAATGGCAGAAATACACCCGGAATGCACCTGGAATCACTGGAATGTGCCCAGAATGTGCCCGGAGTCACCCCAAATGTGCCCGAAATCACCAGAATGCAGCCGGAACCACCGGAATGTGCCCGGAGTCACCGGAATGTGCCCAGAATAACCCCCCGAATCACCCGGAATGCACCGGAGTCAGCCGGAATGCGCTAAAATAACCCAAAACACACCCGAAACCATCCAGAAATGTGCCCAAAATCACCCAGGATGGGAAAAAATGCACCCAAAATCACCCGGAATGTGCCGGAATGCGACCGGAATGCACCCGGAATCACTCGAAATGCGCCTGGAATAACCCAGAACTGGGAAAAATGCACCCAAAAGGCACCGGGAATCACCGGAATGCGCCCAGAATCACTGGAATGCCCCTGGAATCACCGGAATGTGCCCGGGATCACCCGGAATGTGCCCGGGATCACCCGGAATGCGCCCTGAATCACGTGAAACACACCCGGAATCACCAAAATGGGCCCGGAATCACCCAAAACGCTCCTGAAATCACCGGAATGCACCTGGAATCACCCGGAACATGGGGAAATGCACCCGGAATCACCCGCACGGAATCCCAGAACAAGGAGATTCCGGGTGCGGGGGTCCTGGAATGCGCCCGGAATCATCCGGAATGTGCCCGAAATCACCCAAAATGGGGAGAAATGTGCCTGAAATCACCCGGAATGGGGAGAAATGCGCCCCAAATCACCCAAAATGCACCTGAAATCACCCGAAATGCGCCCAAAATCACACAGAACAGGAAGAAACACGCCTGAAATCACCCAAAATGCACCCAAAATCACCCAAAATGGGGAGAAATGTGCCTGAAATCACCCGGAATGGGGAGAAATGCACCCAAAATCACCCAAAATGCACCTGAAATCACCCGAAATGCGCCCGAAATCACACAGAACAGGAAGAAACACGCCTGAAATCACCCAAAATGCACCCAAAATCACCCAAAATGGGGAGAAATGTGCCTGAAATCACCCGGAATGGGGAGAAATGCACCCAAAATCACCCAAAATGCACCTGAAATCACCCGAAATGCGCCCGAAATCACACAGAACAGGAAGAAACACGCCTGAAATCACTCAAAATGCACTCGAAATCAGCCAGAATGGGGAGAAACGCACCCAAAATCACCGAAAATGCACCCGAAATCACCCGGAACTGGTAGAAATGCACCCCAAATCCCCGAAATCACCCAAAATAGGGAGAAATGTGCCTAAAATCACCCAAAATGCACCCCAAATCACCCGGAACCGGTAGAAATGCACCCAAAACCACCCAAAATGCACCCAAAATCACCCATAACTGGTAGAAATGCACCCCAAATCACCTGAGATCACCCAAAATAGGGAGAAATGTGCCTAAAATCACCCAAAATGCACCCCAAATCACACAGAACAGCGAAAACGCACCTGAAATCATCCGAAATCACCCAAAATGCACCCAAAATCACCCAAATGGAGAGAAACACACCCAAAATCACCTAGAATCACGCAAAATGGAGAGAAATGCACCTAAAATCACCCAAAATGCACACGAAATCACCCAAAATGGGGAATGGGGAGAAATGTGCCCAAAATCACCCAGAATGGGGAGAAACACACCCGGAACAAGGAGAAATGTGCCCAAAATCACCCGAAATGCACCCAAATGGGGTGCACCCAAATCGCCCGGAATGGGGAGGAACACCCCCGGAATGAGGAGAAATTCACCCAAAATCACCCAAAATCACGCAAAATGGGGAGAAATGTCCCCCAAATCACACAGAACTGGAAGAAACACGCCTGAAACGACCCAAAATGCACTTGAAATCACCCGGAATGGGGAGAAATGCACCCAAAATCACCCAGAAGATGGAGAAACACCCCCAGAATGAGGAGAAATGCACTCAAAATCACCTGAAATGCACCCGAAATCACCCAGAACCGCTAGAAATGCACCCAAAATCACCTGAAATCACTCCAAATGGGGAGAAATGTGCCTGAAATCACCCAAAATGCACCCAAAATCACACAGAACAGGGAAGAAACACACCTGAAATCACCCAAAATGCACTTGAAATCACCCAGAATGGGGAGAAATGCACCCAAAATCACCCAGAACTGCTAGAAATGAAACCAAAATCATCCGAAATGTACCCGAAATCACCCACAATGGGGAGAAACACGCCCAAAATGGAGAAATGCACCCGAAACGGCTCAAACCTGCCCAAAATGCACCGAAAACCGCCCCAAATCCACCCAAAATGACCCAAACTTGCCCGAAATGCACCCGAAATGGGGAAAAACGCATCCAATACGGCTCGAAATGCACCCAAAGCTGCCCCAAACTGCCCTAAATCCACCCCAAAATGCCCTAAATCCACCCCAAACTGTCCCAAATCCACCCCAAACTGTCCCAAATCCACCCACATTCACACGAACTTGCCCCAAATGCCCCCAAATCCGCCCCAAATCCACCCAAACCCACCCAAAACGCCCGGTCCCTCGTGGGTGCGGGTCCTGCAGCACCCACTGAGCACCCAGCGCCCCCAAAATGCTGCAAATCCACCCCAAAACCCCCAAACCCCCCAAAACTACCCCAAATCCCCCAAATCCACCCCAAAACCCCCAAATCCCCCCAAACCGCCAAATCCACCCAAAATCCCCCAAATCCACCCCAAACCCCCATATCTACCCCAAAACCCCCCAAATCCCCCAAATCTACCTCAAAACCCCGAAACCCACCCCCAAACCCCCCAAATTTACACCAAACGCTCCAAATCCACCCCAAAACCCCCAAATCTGCCCCAACTCCCCCAAATCTACCCCAAAACCCCCAAATCCCTCCAAACCGCCAAATCCACCCAAAACCCCCCAAATCCCCCAAATCTACCCCAAAACCCCCAAACCCACCCCAATCTACCTCAAAACCCCCAAACCCACCCCCAAACCCCCCAAATTTACCCCAAACGCTCCAAATCCACCCCAAAACCCCCAAATCTACCCCAACTCCCCCAAATCTACCCCAAACCCGCCAAATCCACCCCAACCCCCCCAAATCTATCCCAAACCCCCAAATCTACCCCAAAACCCCCCAAATTTACCCCAATCTACCCCAAGCCCCCCAAATCCACCCCAAAACCCCCAAATCCACCCCAAATCTACCCAAAACCCCCCAAATCCACTCCAAAACCCCCAAATATACCCCAACTCCCCAAATCTACCCCAAAACCCCCAAATCCACCCCAAACCCCCAAATCCATCCCAAACCCCCCAATCGACCCCAAAACACCCAAATCCACCCCAAACGCCCCCAAATCCACCCCAAACCCCCAAATCCCCCCAAAACCCCCAAACCCACCGCAAACCCCCCAAATCCACCCCAAACTCCCCAAAACGCCCCAATCCCGCCCAAACCCACCCAAACCCGTGCATTCCGGCCCCGGGGGGCACCCATGGGTGGGGGCTCTCACCTTGGGCGCCCGGGCGTAGCGCCCCGTGCGGGTGTCGCTCACCAGGCTCAGGTCCAGCAGCTCCACCTCCTGCCCCCCCAAAAAACAGCATCAGGGGGCCCAGGCGTCCGGGACACCCCAAATGGGCCCAGGCGTCCGGGTGAACCCCCCAATGGGCCCAGGCGTCCAGGTGAACCCCCAATGGGCCCAGGTGTCCGGGATACCCCAAAGGGGCCCAGGCGTCCGGGTGATGCCCCCAACAATGGGCCCAGGCGTCCGGGTGACCCCCCCACAATGGGCCCAGGCGTCCGGAACAACCCGAAGGGGCCCAGGCGTCCGGGTGAACCCCCAATGGGCCCAGGTGTCCGGGACACCCCGAAGGGGCCCAGGCGTCCGGGTGAACCCTCAATGGGCCCAGGTGTCCGGGATACCCCAAAGGGGCCCAGGCGTCCGGGTGAACCCCCGGGCATTCCTGGGGGGGTTATTTACCCCGGGGGAGGTATTTTCCAGGGGGTTATTTACCCCATGGGGGGTATTCCCGGGGGGGTTATTTACCCCATGGGGGGTTATTTACCCCATGGGGGTATTCCCGGGGGGGGTTATTTACCCCATGGGGGGTTATTTACTCCGGGGGGGAGATATTTGCCCCGGGAGGGTATTTACCCCATGGGGGGTATTCCCGGGTGGGGTTATTTACCCCGGGGGGTATTTACCCCAAGGGGGGTATTTACCCCGGGGGGGGGTTATTTACCCCAAGGGGGGGCATTCCCGGGGGGGTTATTTACCAAAGGGGGGTATTTACCTCGGGGGGGGGTATTTACCCCATGGGGTGTATTTACCTCATGGGGGGTATTTTCCGGGGGGGTTATTTACCCCATGGGTGGTTATTTGCCCCATAGGGGGGTATTCCCGGGGTGTATTTACCCTATGGGTGGTTATTTGCCCCATAGGGGGGTATTTTCCGGGGGTGGTATTTAGCCCGTGGGGTTATTTACCCCATAGGGGATTATTTGCCCCACAGGGGGGTATTTTTCTCACCATGCTGGGGCCGCTCCAGTAGAGGTTATTTACCCCACGGGGGGTTATTTACCCCATAGGGGGTTATTTGCCCCATAGGGGGTTATTTACCCCATAGGGGGGTTATTTACCCCATGGGTGGTTATTTACCCCATAGGGGGGTTATTTACCCCATGGGTGGTTATTTGCCCCATAGGGGGTTATTTGCCCCATGAGTGGTTATTTGCCCCATGGGTGGTTATTTGCCCCATGGGTGGTTATTTACCCCATAGGGGGGTTATTTGCCCCATAGGGGGGTTATTTGCCCCACGGGGGGTTATTTGCCCCATAGGGGGGTTATTTACCCCATGTGTGGTTATTTGCCCCATAGGGGGTTATTTGCCCCACGGGGGGTTATTTACCCCATAGGGGGGTTATTTACCCCATGGGTGGTTATTTGCCCCATAGGGGGTTATTTGCCCCATAGGGGGGTTATTTGCCCCATGGGTAGTTATTTACCCCATGGGTGGTTATTTACCCCACGGGGGGTTATTTACCCCATAGGGGGTTATTTGCCCCATAGGAGGGTTATTTGCCCCATAGGGGGTTATTTGCCCCACGGGGGGTATTTTCTCACCATGCTGGGGCCGCTCCAGTAGAGGTTATTTACCCCATGGGTGGTTATTTACCCCATAGGGTGGTTATTTGCCCCACGGGGGTTATTTACCCCATGGGTGGTTATTTGCCCCATAGGGGGTTATTTGCCCCACGGGGGGGTTATTTACCCCATGGGTGGTTATTTACCCCAAGGGTGGTTATTTGCCCCATAGGGGGTTATTTACCCCATAGGGGGGTTATTTACCCCATGGGTGGTTATTTACCCCACGGGTGGTTATTTACCCCATGGGTAGTTATTTGCCCCATGGGGGGTTATTTGCCCCATGGGGGGTTATTTACCCCATAGGGGGATTATTTACCCCATGGGTGGTTATTTACCCCATGGGTGGTTATTTGCCCCATAGGGGATTATTTGCCCCATGGGGGGTTATTTGCCCCATAGGGGATTATTTGCCCCATGGGGGGTTATTTGCCCCATAGGGGGTTATTTGCCCCATAGGGGGGTATTTTCTCACCATGCTGGGGCCGCTCCAGTAGAGGAAGAAGCCGTCGGGGTCGACCCGGAGCGTCACCGGGGTGGGGGGGCCCCCGTCCTGGGGGGGGGGGGGGGACACGGGGGGTCATTGGGGACCCCCCAAAGTCACCCCCAAAGAGAGGGGGGGTCCCCACACCCCCCGAATGACCCCGGGGTGGCCCAAAATGGAGGGACCCCAAAATCCACGCAGGGGACCCCAAATTCACCCAGGGGACCCAAAACCCACCCAAGGGACCCCAAAACACCCTGAGGGACCCCAAAACCCACCCAGGGGACCCCAAATTCACCCAGGGGACCCAAAACCCACCCAAGGGACCCAAAACCCACCCAGGGGACCCCAAAATCCACCCAGGGGACCCAAAACACCCCAGGGGACCCCAAAACACCCTGAGGGACCCTAAAGTCCCCCTTGGGGACCCCAAAACCCACCCGGGGGACCCCAAAACCCACCCAGGGTCCCCAAAATCCACCCAGGGGACCCCAAAACACCCTGAGGGACCCCAAAACCCACCCAGGGTCCCCAAAATCCACCCAGGGGACCCTAAACAGCCTGGGGGACCCCAAAACCCACCCAGGGGACCCCAAAACACCCTGAGGGACCCTAAAATCCCCCTTGGAGACCCCAAAACCCACCCAAGGGACCCCCAAAGCTGCCTGGGGACCCCAAAACACCCCGGGTGACCCCAAAACCCACCCAGGGGACCCAAAATCCACCCAGGGGACCCAAAAAACCCTGAGGGACCCCAAAATCCACCAGGGGACCCCAAAATCCACCCAGGGGACACAAAACACCCTGGTGGACCCCAAAATCCACCTGAGGGGACCCCAAATTCTACCCAGGGAACCCAAAACATCCTGAGGGACCCCAAAATCCACTGGGTGACCCCAAAACCCACCCAGGGGACCCCAAAACACCCCAGGGGACCCCAAAACCCACCCAGGGTCCCCAAAATCCACCCAGGGGACACAAAACACCCCAGGGGACTCCAAAACCCACCCAGGGGACCCCAAAACACCCTGAGGGACCCTAAAGTCCCCATTGGGGACCCCAAAACCCACCCAGGGGACCCCAAAATCCACCCAGGGGACCCCAAAACACCCTGAGGGACCCTGAAGTCCCCATTGGGGACCCCAAAACCCACCCAAGGGACCCCCAAAGCTGCCTGGGGACCCCAAAACCCAGCCAGGGGACCCAAAACCCACCCAGGGAAACCCAAAATCCACCTGAGGGACCCCAAAATCCACCCAGGGGAACCAAAATCCACCCAGGGGACCCCAAAACACCCTGAGGGACCCTAAAGTCCCCCTTGGGGACCCGGAAACACCCCCAAGGGACCCCTAAAGCTGCCTGGGGACCCCAAAACACCCCGGGGGACCCCAAAACCCACCCAGGGGACCGAAAACACCCCAGGGGACCCCAAAATCCACACAGGAGAGAGCCCAAATCCCCCCTGGGGACCCCCGAATTCACCCAGGGGACCCCAAAACCCACCGAGGGGACCCCAAAATCCATCCAGGGGACCTCAAAACACCCTGAGGGACCCTAAAGTCCCCATTGGGGACCCCGAAACCCACCCAGGGGACCCCAAAATCCACCCAGGGGACCCTAAACACCCTGAGGGACCCTAAAGTCCCCATTGGGGACCCCGAAACCCACCCAAGGGACCCCCAAAGCTGCCTGGGGAGCCCAAAACACCCCGGGTGACCCCAAAACCCACCCAGGGGACACAAAACACCCCAGGGGACCCCAAAATCCACACAGGAGAGAGCCCAAATCCCCCCTGGGGACCCCCGAATTCACCCAGAGGACCCCAAAACCCACCAGGGGACACAAAACACCCTGGTGGACCCCAAAATCCACCTGAGGGGACCCCAAATTCTACCCAGGGAACCCAAAACATCCTGAGGGACCCCAAAACACCCCGGGGGACGCCAAAACCCACCCAGGGTCCCCAAAACACCCTGAGGGACCCCAAAACCCACCCAGGGTCCCCAAAATCCACCCAGGGGACCCTAAACAGCCTGGGGGACCCCAAAACCCACCCAGGGGACCCCAAAACACCCTGAGGGACCCTAAAGTCCCCCTTGGTGACCCCGAAACACCCCCAAGGGACCCCTAAAGCTGCCTGGGGACCCCAAAACACCCCGGGTGACCCCAAAACCCACCCAGGGGACCCAAAATCCACCCAGGGGACACAAAACACCCTGGTGGACCCCAAAATCCACCTGAGGGGACCCCAAATTCTACCCAGGGAACCCAAAACATCCTGAGGGACCCCAAAATCCACTGGGTGTCCCCAAAACCCACCCAGGGGACCCCAAAACACCCCAGGGGACCCCAAAATCCACCCAGCGGACCCAAAACACCCTGAGGGACCCCAAAACACATGCGGGAGACCCCAAAATCCACCCAGGGGACCCAAAACAACACAGGGGACCCCAAAATGCAGTCGAAGGACCCCAAAATCCACCCAGGGGACCCAAAATCCACCCAGGGTACCCCAAAACACCCCAAGGGACCCCAAAATCCCCCCAGGGGAACCCCAAATCCCCCTAGGGGACCCCAAAATGCCCTGAGGGATCCCCAAAATCCACCCAGGGGACCCCGAAACACCCAGGGGGACCCCAAATACCCCAAGGGACCCCAAAACCCCCAAGGGGACCCCAAAACCCTGAGGGACCCCCACAAGCCCCCAGGGCCCCCCCAACCCCAAAACTACCAGAAACCAACCCAAAACAGCCCCCATCAGGGCCCCCCCCACCGTCCCCAGCCCCAAAATCCCCCCGTTTGGCCCCAATTTCCCTCCCCCCCCCCCTTTTTTATGGGGGCCCCTCCCTGGGGACTTTGACCCCCATAAAATAATTTCCCCTCCCCCCCCGGGGGGGTCAAAGGGCAAACGGGGGGGGGGGAGGGGAACTTCCGGGGACTCCCCCAATGGGCCCAGGTGTCCGGGCCCCCTCCCCCCCCGGCCAGGGAAATTTTGGGCCAAAATGGGTCAAATTTGGGGGATCTTGGGGGGCAGTGCAGATTTGGGGGGGCGGAAGAATCCAATCATTACGGTAAGAAAAAGCCCTCCCCCAAATGGCCTCAAATCCCCGTTTTTGACCCCAAAATGATGGGGATCCGGGGAGATTAAGGGGGATGGTGGGGTGCGGGGGGGGGGGGGGCTTGCAGATTTGGGGCCAAATTGGGGCTTTTTAGGGGTGTAAAAATATACAACAATTTGGAGATTTGTGGGGGCTAAAACGAGGATTTTAAGGTTTTTTTTGGGGGGGGGAGGCATTTTGGGGGGATTTGGGGCATATTTGGGGGTTCCAGGAGTCAGAGTGGTTGTTTTTGAACAAGTTTTGGGGAAAAAAATCTCATTTGGGGGCATTTTGGGGGCAAATGACGGGATTTGGGCCTGCAGGAGGAATTAGGGATTTCAGGGAGGTGATTTGGGGGAAAAATTGGGGTTTCAAATGGGTTTTAAGAAACAATTTAAAGTTTATTGAAATTTTATTTAAAAAATAGTCATTTTTAGGCAATTTTGGAGTGAGATTTAATACTAAGATTCTCAAGTAAGGCAATTTGGGGCAGTTTTGAAAAATATTGAAAAAGATAAAAAAATGATTTTTTTGACATTGAAATAAATTGGGCATTGAATAGCGATATTTTTTATATAATATACAAAATACAGTAATTTACTAACAAATATTTTAAAACAAAACACACTTTTTTTATTAAAAATGGGTTATTTGGGATCAGAACTAGGTTTTTTCAAAAGTTTTACCCTAATTTGGGTAATTTAAACATACTTCGGGGGAAATAAAGAGGATTTTAGGACAATCTGGGGAGTCCCAGAGAGAATTGAATGAGATCAAGGTTTTTACACTTGTTTTTGGGGCGAATTTGGGTGGTTTTTGATCATTTGGGGTATTGTTTTGGGGCAAAAAGGAGCATTTGAGGGTCTCCAGACTGGATTTGGGGACAAATAAGGGTTTTTTGGGGGGACAGGGGGCAATCTGAAGGGTTCAGGATGGATTTTGGGGTGAATTTAGTGATTTTGAGACAATTTGGGGGGAAAATAGGTCATTTTGGGGCGGATTCGGGGATTTGGGGAATGAGTTTGGGCAGAATTTGGGGGTCAGATGAGAATTTGGGGGGGTTTTAAGAATTCTGGAGAGAAATTTGGGGGGACTGGGGACTTTTGGGGTGAATTTATGGACATTTGGGACTTGGGGGCTGAAATGGGTGGGATTTGGGGCAGTTTGGGGGGAATTTGGAGGTTTTGGGGTGTTTGGGGCGGAATTGGGGAACTGGGGGGTTTGGGGGCAAACACATCATTTCGGGAAGGATTTGGGGGCAATGTCGGTTTTTGGAGGAGATTTTGGGGGAGAAAAGGGGGGTTCGAGGATTTGAGGGGGTTTTGGGGTGAATTTGGGGCTTTTGGGGGGTTCTGAGGTGGATTCAGGGGGTGAATTGAGGGTTTTGGGGGGCTACGAGGGTTTTGGGGAGTTTTGGGGGGTACCAGGAGGGGATTTGGGGGGATTCGATGGTTTGGGGGTGAATTGAGGGATTTGGGGGAGATTTTGAGGGAAATTCAGGGGTTTGGGGTCAATTTGGGGGGTACCCGGCAGTTTCGGGGTGGGGGAACCAGAGGGGACCTGGAGGGGAGGATTTGGGGGGTCCCCAGGGGAATTTGGGGGATCCAGGATCAGTTTGGGGGGGTTTGGGGAACGGAGAGGGAATTTGGGGGGTTTCTGGGGGGATTTGGGGGTTCTGGATGGGGATTTGGGGCATTTTAAGGGCATTTAGGGGCTCTTGGGGGGTATTTGGGGGGATTGGGGGAATTTGGGGGATTCCTGGGTGGATTTGGGGGCTCCCAGTTGCATTTTGGGGATCCCCGGTGGATTCTGGAGCCCCCAGAGTGAATTTGGGGGGTTCCCGGGTGGATTTGGGGGTTTCTGGGTGCATTTTGGGGCTCCTGGGGGGATTTGGGGGTTTTCTGGGTGGGTTTCAGGGATCCTGGGGGGATTTGGGGGGTTCTCGGGTGGGTTCCGGGACTCCCTGGAGGGTTTTGGGGCTCCCGGATGGATTTTGGGGGCTCCCAGGTGGAATTTGGGGCTCCCGGGGTGGGGATTTGGGGAGTTCCCAGGCAGATTTGGGGGGTTCCCGGGTGGATTTGGGGGGATCTCGGGTGGATTTTGGGGTTCCCGGATGGATTGGGGGGTTCCCGGGGTGATTTGAGGGGCTTCTGGGGGTGTTTCGGGGCTCCCGGGGGGATGTGGGGGGCTTCCTGGGTGGATTTTGGGGGCTCCCGGGTGGATTTGGGGGTTCCCAGGTGGAATTTGGGGTTCCCGGGTGGATTTTGAGGCTCCCAGGGTGGATTTTGGGGCTCCCGGGGTGGATGTGGGGGGTTCATGCGTGGGTTTCGGGGCTCCCGGGTGGATTTGGGGGGTTCCCGGGGTGGATTTTGGGGCGCCCGGGTGGATTTGGGGGGTTCCTGGGTGGATTTGGGGGATCCTGCATGGATTTCGGGGCTCCCGGGGTGGATTTGGGTTTCCCGGATGGATTTGGGGGGTTCCTGGGTGGATTTGGGGGGTCCCAGGGGGTGTTTCGGGGCTACCAGGGGGATGTGGGGGGTTCCCAGATGGATTTGGGGGTTCCTGGGTGGATTTGGGGGGTCCCAGGGGGCCTTTCGGGGCTCACGGGGGGATGTGGGGGGTTCCCGGATGGATTTGGGGGTTCCCGGGTGGATTTGGGGGGTTCCACGGGGTGTTTCGGGGCTCCCGGGGGGATGTCGAGGGTTCCCGGGTGGATTTCGGGGATACCGGGTGGATCTGGGGGTTTCCCGGGTGGATTTGGGGGCTCCCGGGTGGATCTGGGGGGCTCCAGGGGGTGTTTCGGGGTTCCCGGGTGGATTTGGGGGGTTCCCGGATGGATTTGGGGGTTCCCGGGTGGATCTGGGGGGCTCCCGGGGGTGTTTCGGGGTTCCCGGGGGGATGTGGGGGGTTCCGGGTTGGATTTGGGGGTTCCCGGTTGGATTTGGGGGTTTCCCGGATGGATTTGGGGGTTCCCGGGTGGATCTGGGGGGCTCCAGGGGTGTTTCGGGGTTCCCGGGTGGATTTGGGGGGTTCCCGGATGGATTTGGGGGTTCCCGGGTGGATTTGGGGGGTCCCAGGGGGTGTTTCGGGGCTACCAGGGGGATGTGGGGGCTTCCCAAGTGGATTTGGGGGTTCCCGGGTGGATTTGGGGGGCTCCAGGGGGTGTTTCGGGGCTCCAGGGGGGATGTCGAGGGTTCCCGGGTGGATTTGGGGGCTCCCGGGTGGATTTGGGGGGCTCCAGGGGGTGTTTCGGGGTTCCCGGGTGGATTTGGGGGGGGTCCCGGTTGGATTTGGGAAGTTCCCGGGGGGACGTGGGGGGTTCCCGGGTGGATTTGGGGGTTCCCGGTGTGATTTGGGGGGTTCCCGGATGGATTTGGGGATCCCCGGGTGGATCTGGGGGGCTCCAGGGGGGTGTTTCGAGGCTCCCGGGGGGATGTGGGGGGTTCCCGGTTGGATTTGGGGGTTCCCGGTTGGATCTGGGGGTTTCCTGGATGGATTTGGGGGTTCCCGGGTGGATCTGGGGGGCTCCAGGGGGTGTTTCGGGGTTCCCGGGGGGTGTTTCGGGGTTCCCGGGGGGGTTCCGGGGTTTCGGGGCTCACCTCGTCCCACCGGACAAACTTCGTCCCCTGCTCCAGGGCCGGCGCCACCCGCGGCGCGCCGCCATCGCTGCGCGGGGCCGGGGGCGTGGCCTGCGCCGGGGGGCGTGGCCTCCCTCCGCCGATGGGGCGTGGTCTGGGCCAGGGGGCGTGGCCTCCGCCGAGTCCCCCCCCCGCGTTCGGCCATGGAGGGAACGGCCCCCCGCCTTTGGGGCGTGGTCTCCATGCTGACGTAGTCGGTGGAGGCGTGGTTTGCTGGACGGGGCGTGGTCTCTGCCCCTCCTGGTGCCGCCCCCCCGGTGTACCTGGCTGTGGGGGCGTGGCCTCGCCTCAGGGGGCGTGGCCAGCCCCCCTAACGCTCTGCAAAAAGGGGTGCGGCTCCTTTAAGAGCCGGAAAATGGGGCGCGGGCGCCTTTAAGGGCCGCGAGTTTGGGGTCAGATCCCGCGGGATGCGGCAAATGAGGGCGCGGCCTCTTTAAGAGCCTGGAGATTGGGGGCAGGGCCCCCGGGACGCGGCAAATCCGGGAGCGGCCCCTTTAAGGGCCCGGGAATCGGGGTGCAGCCCGCGGAGATTCCAGGAATAGGGAAGCGGCTCCTTTAAGGGCCGGGAATGTGGGGTCGAACCCCGGGAATGGGGGCGCGGCCCCTTTAAGAGCCTCGAAATGGGGACGCGGCTCCTTTAAATCCCTGGAAAGCGGCGCCCGAGGGCGTGGGAACCCGCGGCCCCTTTAAGAGCCAGGAAGTGGGGGCGGGGGGGGCCCCGGCATCCGGTCCCCCCTCCCCCCCCCCCGCGAAAGGGCCCAGGCGTCCGGGAGGGGGGAGGGGCCGGAGCGGCCGCATTTATGAATGAGGCACCACGTGACCCGCTCTTAAAGCGGCCATGGTCCGGGGTGGGGGCCCTTAAAGCGGCCATGGCCGAGGGCGGCCCCCCTCCTCCCCCCCCGCGAACGCGGCGTTTTAAAGTGCAGTGACGTCAGAGGGGGGAGGGGCGTGATGGGGTGACGTCAGAGGGGGAGGGGCAAAGACACGGGGTGGGGGGGGGAAGGGGGTCGTTTCCGGGGCGGGGCCCTTTAAGAGAGGGCCTTGCCCTCCCGTTGGGGGCGGGGCCTCCCTCGGGGTCCTTTAGGGGGGCGTGGTCGAGCTTGGGAAGGGGCGTGGTCTGCGAGGAGGGGCGTGGCCACTAGCGATAGGAGCCCTCACTCAGGGGGCGGGGCCAGCTGGCTGTCACAAAGGGGGCGTGGTCGCCGTGGGCAGGGGGTGGGGCCCCCAGGCAGGGGGCGTGGCTGCCCCTCTCCATGGAGGGGGCGTGGCCACCCTCAACAGGGAGGGTCCCCGCTGCCCAAATGGGCGTGGCCTACTCGGGGGCCGGACTTGGCCTCACCCAAGGGAGGCGTGGCCTCTTGGTGAGTAGGCGTGGCCTCCTGGCAGGGGGTGGGTGTGGTCGCCGTTTGTGGGGGCGTGGCCTCCCTGAACAAGGAGGGGCCATATGGGGGCGTGGCCTCGTCCGAAGTGGGCGTGGCCTCCTGGCAGGAAGTGGGCGTGGGCGTTTGGTTGCCTTAATGGAGGCGTGGCTGTCCCAGGGGCGTGGCCTCCCTGGGCAGGGTTCGGGGGTGTCCAGAATGCCGTTTTATGGAGGCGTGGCCTCCCCGGATGGAGGCGTGGCCTCTCTGAATGGAGGCGTGGTCTCCTTGAATGGGATCGGGCAGGTGCTTTTAAGGGGGCGTGGCCTCCCTGAAGGGTGTCAGGGGGCGTGGCTGCCTTTAATGGAGGCGTGGCCTCCCTGAACGGGATCCGGGGAGCGCTTTTATGGGGGCGTGGCCTCCCTAAATGGGGGCGTGGCCTCCCTGAACGGAATCGGGTGGGGTGCTTTATGGGGGCGTGGCCTCCCCGAACAGGGGCGTGGCCTCCCTGAACGGTGCGGGGGGGGCGTGGCTACCTTTAATGTGGGCGTGGCCTCCCGCACGGAGCGGGCGTGGCCTCGGCCGCGGTGGGCGTGGCCTCCCGCGGGGAGGGCGGGGCGTGTCCGCGGCGGCACAAGAGCGCGCGGGGGGGGGGGGGGGCGGGGGGCCGAGGGCCCTCCCTGTGGGCGTGGTCTCGGCGCAGGTGGGCGTGGCCTCCCGCGGGGAGGGCGGGGCGTGTCCGCGGCGGCACAAAAGCGCGCGGGGGGGGCGGGGCAGGGGGCGGGGCGCCCGCCGGAAGCCGCCGCGTCGCCGGCCGGAAGCCGCCTCAGCGCGGCGCGGAGGAGACAAAGCGGCGGGGCCGGCGGGGAGGGGGGGGGGGCCGGTCCCGTCCCGGTTCCGTCGCCGGTTCCGGTTCCGTCGCCGGTTCCGGTTCCGGCCCGGTCCCGCCATGGCGGGCGCGGCGCCCGGCGGGGCCCGCGTGGGCTTCGCGCTGGAGGCGGCGGCGGAGGAGGAGGCGGCGGGCGGCGCGCGGCGCCTCGGGAAGGTCACGGTCAAGTACGACCGGCGGGAGCTGCGGCGGCGGCTGCACCTCGAGGAGTGGATCCTGGCGCAGCTCACGGCGCTCTACGACTGCGCGGTGCGGGCGGCGGCGGCACCGTGAACCGGGGGAACCGGGCGGGGAGACCGGGAGGGACCGGGGGGACCGGGAACCGGGGAGGGAGAGCGGGGAAATCGGGAGGGAAATGGGGGAAACCGGGGAGCGGGAGACCGGGGGAACCGGGCGGGGAGACCGGAGAAACCGGGAGGGAAACCGGGGAGACCGGGGGAACCGGGAGGGAAATCGGGGGGACCGGGAGGGACCCGGGGGAACCGGCAGGAACCAGGAGGGACCGGGAGGGACCAGGGGGGACCGGGAGGAACCGGGAACCGGGGGGAGACCGGGAGGGACCAGGGGGAGACCGGAGGGACCGGGGGGGACCCGGGAGGAACCGGGAGGGACCGGGGGGACCAGGGAGGGACCGGGGGGACCAGGGAGGGACCGGGGGAAACCGGGAGGGACCAGGGAGGGACCGGGAGGGACCAGGGAGGGACCGGGGGAAACCGGGAGGGACCGGGAGGGACCAGGGAGGGACCGGGGGAAACCGGGAGGGACCGGGAGGAAACCGGGAGGGACCCGGGAGGGACCGGGGGAAACCGGGACCCGGGAGGGACCGGGGGAAACCGGGAGGGACCGGGGGAAACCGGGAGGGACCGGGACCCGGGAGGGACCGGGAGGGACCGGGACCCGGGAGGGACCGGGACCCGGGAGGGACCGGGGGGGACCGGGAGAGACCAGGGGGGACCGGGAGAGACCGGGGGAAACCGGGAGGGACCGGGAGGGACCGGGAGGGACCAGGGGGGACCGGGGGGGACCCGGGAGGGACCAGGGGGAGACCGGGGGGACCCGGGAGGGACCGGGACCCGGGAGGGACCGGGGGGGACCAGGAGGGACCAGGGGGGACCGGGAGGAACCGGGAACCGGGGAAGGAGACCAGGGAAACGGGATCCTGGGGAAACCGGGAGGGAGCAGGGAAATGGGTGGGAACCCTGGGAGCTGGATGGGGGGACTGGGAAAACCGGGAACCGCGGAGGGATCCCTGGGAATGGGGGGAGATCCCGGGAATGGGGAGGGACCCGGGGAGCGGAGAGACCCCCCCGGGAATGGGGAGACCCCCTGGGAATGGGGGGAGACCCCCTGGGAATGGGGGGAGACCCCTGGGAATGGGGGGAGACCCTGGGAATGGGGGGAGATCCCGGGAATGGGGGAGACCCCCGGGAATGGGGGGAGACCCCCGGGAATGGGGAGAGACCCCCGGGAATGGGGGGAGATCCTGGGAATGGGGAGAGATCATGGGAATGGGGGGAGATCATGGGAATGGGGGGAGACCCCTGGGAATGGGGAGAGACCCTGGGAATGGGGGGAGACCCCTGGGAATGGGGGGAGACCCCTGGGAATGAGGGAGACCCCTGGGAATGGGGGGAGATCCCTGGGAATGGGGGGAGATCCTGGGAATGGGGGGAGACCCCTGGGAATGGGGAGAGATCCTGGGAATGGGGGGAGACCCCCGGGAATGGGGGGAGATCCCGGGAATGGGGGGAGACCCCTGGGAATGGGGGAGATCCTGGGAATGGGGGGAGACCCCTGGGAATGGGGGGAGACCCCCGGGAATGGGGGGAGATCCCGGAATGGGGGGAGACCCCTGGGAATGGGGGGAGATCCTGGGAATGGGGGGAGACCCCTGGGAATGGGGGGAGATCCCGGGAATGGGGAGAGATCCCGGGAATGGGGGGAGATCCCGGGAATGGGGGGAGATCCCGGGAATGGGGGGAGACCCCTGGGAAACCGGGAAGGACCCGGGGACCGGAGAGACCCCCTGGGAACTGGGAATGGGGGAGAGACCCCCCCAAAATCCCCCCATTTCCCCCCAAAACCGTGACCCCTCCCCCCCAGGAATAACCCAATGGGACCCCCAGAGACCCCCAAATTCCCCCAGATTCCCCCCAAAACCGGCTCCTCCCCCCCAAAATCCTAAACCTTGGGGGGGGGGATCGGGGGGGGGGTCACAGGGGGGTTGGGGGGATTTGGGGACATTCTGGGTGGATTTGGGATATTTTGGGGGGATTTGGGGACATCTTGGAATTTGGGGATATTTGGAGCACATTTGAGGACATTTTGGGGGAATTTGGGGTTTTGGGGGATTCTGGGGACATTTTAGGGGAATAGGGGAATTTGGGGACGCTTGGGGGCCATTTAGGGCTATTTTGGGGCCATTTGGGGGGATTTGGGGACATTTTGGGGACATCTTGGATTTTGGGGGAGTTTCAGGACATTTTGGGGGACATTTGGGGATATTCTGGGATTTTGGGGGGGTTGGGGACATTTTGTGGGGATTTGGGGATAATTTGGGGGGAGTTTGGGGTGGATTTGGGGATATTTGGGGGGGATTTGGGAAATTGGGGGACATTTGGGGATATTTTGAGGGGATTTGGGGACATTTGGGGATATTTGGGGGGGATTTGGGGGATATTTGGGGATCTGGGGGCTTTTGGGGATACTTTGGTGACATTTTGGGGGGATTTGGGGACATCTTGGAATTTGGGGATATTTGGGGCACATTTGGGGACATTTTAGGGGAATTTGGGGACGCTTGGGGGCCGTTTAGGGCTATTTTGGGGACATTTGGGGGGATTTGGGAACATTTTGGGGACATCTTGGATTTTGGGGGAGCTTCAGGGACATTTTGGGGGACATTTGGGGATATTCTGGGATTTTGGGGGATTTGGGGACCTTTTGGGGGCTTTTGGGGATATTTCAGGGGGAGTTTGGGATGGATTTGGGGGGATTTGGGGACATTTGGGGTGGATTTGGGGATATTTTGAGGGGATTTGGGGACATTTGGGGATATTTTGGGGGGATTTGGGGATATTTTGAGGGAATTTGGGGACATTTGGGGATATTTGGGGATTTGGGGGATATTTGGGGGGTATTTGGGGATACTTTGGTGATATTTGGGGGGAATTTGGGGGTTTGGGGGGGTTTTGGGGACATTTTAGGGGAATTTGGGGACACCTGGGAGACATTCAGGGCTATTTTGGGGACATTTGGGGACATTTTGGGGGACATTTGGGGATATTCTGGGATTTTGGGGGGATTTGGGAACATTTTGGGGGTTTTGGGAATATTTCATGGGGAGTTTGGGGTGGATTTGGGGATATTTTGAGGGGATTTGGGGACATTTGGGGTAGATTTGGGGATATTTTGAGGGGATTTGGGAAATTGGGGGATATTTGGGGATATTTTGAGGGGATTTGGGGACATTTGGGGATACTTGGGGGGGATTTGGGGGATATTTGGGGATTTGGGGGGCTTTTGGGGATACTTTGGTGACATTTGGGAGGATTTGGGGACATCTTGGAATTTGGGGACATTTGGGGCACATTTGAGGACACTTTGGGAGAATTTGAGGATTTGGGGGGTTTGGGACATTTTAGGGGAATTTGGGGACACTTGGGGGCCATTTAGGGCTATTTTGGGGACATTTGGGGGGATTTGGGGACATTTTGGGGACATCTTGGATTTTGGGGAGTTTCAGGGACATTTTGGGGGACATTTGGGGATATCTGGGATTTTGGGGGGGGTTGGGGACATTTTGTGGGGATTTGGGGATAATTTGGGGGGAGTTTGGGGTGGATTTGGGGATATTTGGGGGGGATTTGGGAAATTGGGGGACATTTGGGGATATTTTGAGGGGATTTGGGGACATTTGGGGATATTTGGGGGGATTTGGGGGATATTGGGATTTTGGGGGCATTTGGGGATACTTTGGTGGCATTTTGGGGGGATTTGGGGACATCTTGGAATTTGGGGACATTTGGGGCACATTTGAGGACGTTTTGGGGGATTTTGGGGGCTTTGGGAGACATTTTAGGGGAATTTGGGGACACTTGGGGGCTATTTAGGGCTATTTTGGGGACATTTGGGGACATTTTGGGGACATCTTGGATTTTGGGGAGCTTCAGGGACATTTGGGGGGACATTTGGGGATATTCTGGAATTTTGGGAGGATTTGGGACATTTTGTGGGATTTGGGGATATTTTGAGGGGATTTGGGGGCATTTGGGGATATTTTGGGGGATTTGGGGATATTTGGGGATTTTGGGGGCATTTGGGATACTTTGGTGGAATTTTGGGGGGATTTGGGGACATTTTGGAATTTGGGGACATTTGGGGCACATTTGAGGACGTTTTGGGGGATTTTGGGGGATTTGGGAGAAATTTTAGGGGAATTTGGGGACACTTGGGGGCCATTTAGGGCTATTTTGGGGACATTTGGGGACATTTTGGGGACATCTTGGATTTTGGAGGAATTTCAGGGACATTTTGGGGACATTTGGGGATATTCTGGGATTTTGGGGGGATTTGGGGACCTTTGGGGGGGTTTTGGGGATATTTCAGGGGGAGTTTGGGATGGATTTGGGGATATTTGGGGGGATTTGGGAAATTGGGGACATTTGGGATATTTTGGGGGCTTTGGGGACATTTGGGGATATTTTGGGGGGATTTTGGGGGATATTTGGGGATTTTGGGGCATTTGAGGATACTTTGGTGGCATTTTGGGGGACATTTGGGGATATTCTGGGAGTTTGGGGGACTTGGGGACCTTTTGGGGGGTTTTGGGGATATTTCAGGGGGAGTTTGGGGTGGATTTGGGGATATTTTGGGGGACATTTTGGGGGGATATATGGACATTTTGGGGGGGAGTTTGGGGTGGATTTGGGGATATTTGGGGGATTTCGGGAATTTGGCGACTTTTGGGGATATTTGGGGGACTTTTGGGGATATTTTGGGGGGATTTGGGGACCTTTGAGGATATTTCGGGGGGATTTGGGGACTTTTGGGGATATTTGGGGACATTTTGGGTGGATTTGGGACATTTTGGGGTGGATTTGGGGACATTTTGGGGGGATTTGGGGATATCTTGGGGGGATTTGGGGGGATTTGGGGATATTTTGGGGGGCTTTGGGGACTTTTGGGTGCCCCCGGGGGGTCTCCCGCTTTGGGGGGGTCCCCACACGCTGCCCCCCCCCAGGAGGAGGAGATCCCGGAACTGGAGATCGACGTGGATGAACTGCTGGACATGGAGAGCGACGGCGCCCGCAGCGCCCGCGTGCAGGTACCGGGACGGGGGGACCCGAAACGGGACGAAACGGGGACGGGGGGACCCGAAACGGCCGCGAAACGGGGACGGGGGGGACGCGAAACCGCCGCGAAACGGGGACGGGGGGACCCGAAACCGCCGCGAAACGGGGACGGGGGGACCCGAAACGGGGCGGGGGGACCCGAAACCGCCGCGAAACGGGGCGGGGGGACCCGAAACCGCCGCGAAACGGGGCGGGGGGACCCGAAACCGCCGCGAAACGGGGACGGGGAGACCCGAAACGGCCGCGAAACGGGACGGGGGACCCGAAACCGCCGCGAAACGGGGCCGAAACCGCCGCGAAACGGGATGGGGGGACCCGAAACCGCCGCGAAACGGGACGGGGAGACCCGAAACGGGGCGGGGGGACCCGAAACGGCCGCGAAACGGGGCGGGGGGACCCGAAACGGCCGCGAAACGGGGCGGGGGGACCCGAAACCGCCGCGAAACGGGACGGGGGGACCGAAACGGGGCGGGGGGGACCCGAAACGGCCGCGAAACGGGGACGGGGGGGACCCGAAACGGCCGCGAAACGGGACGGGGGGCCCCGAAACGGGGACGGGGGGGACCCGAAACGGCCGCGAAACGGGACGGGGGGACCCGAAACGGCCGCGAAACGGGACGGGGGGACCCCGAAACGGGGCGGGGGGACCCGAAACGGCCGCGAAAACGGGGCGGGGGGACCCGAAACGGGGCGGGGGGACCCGAAACGGCCGCGAAACGGGGACGGGGGACCCGAAACCGCCGCGAAACGGGGCGGGGGGACCTGAAACGGGACGGGGAGACGCGAAACCGCCGCGAAACGGGGCGGGGGGACCCGAAACGGCCGCGAAACGGGGATGGGGAGACCCGAAACTGCCGCGAAACGGGGCGGGGGGACCCGAAACGGCCCCGAAACGGGGCGGGGGGACCCGAAACGGGGCGGGGGGACCCGAAACCGCCGCGAAACGGGACGGGGGGACCCGAAACCGCCGCGAAACGGGACGGGGGGACCCGAAACGGGACGGGGGGGACCCGAAACGGCCGCGAAACGGACGGGGGGGACACGAAACCGCCGCAAAACGGCGCGGGGGGACCCGAAACCGCCGCGAAACGGGACGGGGGGACCCGAAACCGCCACGAAACGGGGATGGGGGGACCCGAAACCGCCGCGAAACGGGACGGGGGGACCCGAAACGGGACGGGGGGACCCGAAACGGGACGGGGAGACCCGAAACCGCCGCGAAACGGGACGGGGAGACCCGAAACCGCTGCGAAACGGGACGGGGGGACCCGAAACGGGACGGGGAGACCCGAAACCGCCGCGAAACGGGGCGGGGGGACCCGAAACGGGACGGGGGGACCCGAAACGGGACGGGGAGACCCGAAACCGCTGCGAAACGGGACGGGGAGACCCGAAACGGGGCGGGGGACCCGAAACGGCCGCGAAACGGGACGGGGGGACCCGAAACGGGGACGGGGGGACCCGAAACCGCCGCGAAACGGGACGGGGGGACCCGAAACGGGGCGGGGGGACCCGAAACCGCCGCAAAACGGGACGGGGGGACCCGAAACGGGACGGGGGGACCCGAAACGGGGACGGGGGGACCCGAAACCGCCGCGAAACGGGACGGGGGGACCCGAAACGGGACGGGGGGACCCGAAACCGCCGCAAAACGGGACGGGGGGACCCGAAACGGGGCGGGGGGGACCCAAAACGGCCGCGAAACGGGACGGGGGGACCCGAAACCGCCCCGATTTGCCCCAAAACGGGACGGGGAACCTGAAACTGCCACGATCCGCCCCAAAACGGGGCAGGGAACCCCAGACCGCCGTGATTCACCCCAAGACAGGGCGGGGAACCCGAAACTGCCCCAATTTGCCCCAAAATGCGGCAGGGAATCCCAATTTGCCCCAAAATAGGGCGGGGGGCATCCCAAAACCGCCCCGATTTGCCACAAAACAGAGTGGGGGAACCCGAAACTGCACCGATTCACCCCAAAACGGGGCCAGGGAACCCAAAACCACCCTGATTTGTCCCCAAATGGGGCGGGCAACACGAAAGTGCCCTGATTTGCCCCAAAATGGGGAGGGGGACCCCCAAACTGCCCCAACTCGCCCCCAAACAGGGCAGGGGAGGAACCTGAAATCACCCCGATTCACCCCAAAATGGGTGGGGGGGTCCCAAAACCTCCCTGATTCACCCCAAAACGGCCGCAGGATCCAAATTGGGGGGGGGGGGGGGTTGGGGGGGCCCTAAAAAGGGGGGGGGGGGCTCTAAGGGTGGGGGGGGGCAGAGGAGCCGCAGGGGGGAGGGGGAGGGAAAGGGGGGGCAGCCGGGGGGGGGGATGGAGGGGGGGGGATTTGGGGGGTTCTGGGTTTGGGGGGGGCCCAAATCCAACCCCCCCCCCCCCCCCGTTTCTTCCCCCCCCCCCCCCAGGAGATCCTCGTTGACTGTTACAAGCCCACGGAGGTGGGGGGGGGCGCCCGGACGCCTGGGCCCTTTTTTTGGGGGGGGGGCCCTTTATGGGGGGGGGGGGGGGTCACCCGGACGCCTGGGCCCCTTATGGGGGGGGGGTTCTAATGGGGGGGGGGCATCTAGGACACCTGGGCCCTTTAATGGGGGGGGGGCTTTAATGGGGGGGAGGGGCCTTTAATGGGCGGGGTCCCTTGGGGGGGGGTCACCTGGACACTGGGCCCCTGGGGGGGGGGGTTCAGGACACCTGGGCCCTTTAGGGGTGGGGGGGGGTCCCCCTTTGGGGGGGGGCTCTTTAATGGGGGGGGTCCCTTGGGGGGGGGTCACCTGGACACCAGGGCCCCTGGGGGGGGGGTCCAGGACACCTGGGCCCTTTATGGGGGGGGGGCTCTTTAATGGGTGGGGTCCCTTTGGGGGGGGTCCCTTGGGGGGGGTCACTCGGATGCCTGGGCCCCTTATGGGGGGGGGGGCCTTTAATGGGGGGGGTCCCTTGGGGGGGGGGGGTCACCTGGACACTGGGGCCCCTGGGGGGGGGGGTCCAGGACACCTGGGCCCTTTAATTGGGGGGGGGGTTCCCCCTTTGGGGGGGGGGCTCTTTAATGGGGGGGGGTCCCTTTGGGGGGGGGGGTCCCTTGGGGGGGGGTCACCTGGACACCAGGGCCCCTGGGGGGGGGGGGGTTTCAGGACACCTGGGCCCTTTATGGGGGGGTCTGTTTGGGGGGGGGTCACCCGGATGCCTGGGCCCCTTATGGGGGGGGGGGGGGGCCTTAATGGGGGGAGGGGGGGACACCTGGGCCCTTTAATGGGGGGGGGTCCCTTTGTGGGGGGGGTCACTCGGATGCCTGGGCCCCTTATGGGGGGGGGCCTTTAATGGG
>NW_028289972.1:0-92197 GCF_059628265.1 Tinamus guttatus
CCTTGGTGTTTTCTGCGAAACGCTTTAGCAGCCCGTTGGTGCTAGTATGGAGTCAGGGGATGGATGAAGCGGAGAGCCCCGTTTGGAGTGAGGCTGCAAAGGGCATGCCAAAGGAAGTGTTCTGCTGTGCCAAGACTCCTGCTGCGCACGCTTTGTGGTTGGAGTGAGAAACAGGTTCCTTGGTGTTTTCTGCGAAACGCTTTAGCAGCCCGTTGGTGCTAGTATGGAGTCAGGGGATGGATGAAGCGGAGAGCCCCGTTTGGAGTGAGGCTGCAAAGGGCATGCCAAGGGAAGTGTTCTGCTGTGCCAAGACTCGTGCTGCGCACGCTTTGTGGTTGGAGTGAGAAACAGGTTCCTTGGTGTTTTCTGCGAAACGCTTTAGCAGCCCGTTGGTGCTAGTATGGAGTCAGGGGCTGGATGAAGCGGAGAGCCCCGTTTGGAGTGAGGCTGCAAAGGGCATGCCAAGGGAAGTGTTCTGCTGTGCCAAGACTCGTGCTGCGCACGCTTTGTAGTTGGAGTGAGAAACAGGTTCCTTGGTGTTTTCTGCGAAACGCTTTAGCAGCCCGTTGGTGCTAGTGTGGAATCAGGGGATGGATGAAGCGGAGAGCCCCGTTTGGAGTGAGGCTGCAAAGGGCATGCCAAAGGAAGTGTTCTGCTGTGCCAAGACTCGTGCTGCGCACGCTTTGTGGTTGGAGTGAGAAACAGGTTCCTTGGTGTGTTCTGCGAAACGCTTTAGTAGCCCATTGGTGCTAGTATGGAGTCAGGGGATGGATGAAGCGGAGAGCCCCGTTTGGAGTGAGGCTGCAAAGGGCATGCCAAAGGAAGTGTTCTGCTGTGCCAAGACTCGTGCTGCGCACGCTTTGTGCTTGGAGTGAGAAACAGGTTCCTTGGTGTTTTCTGCGAAACGCTTTAGCAGGCCGTTGGTGCTAGTATGGAGTCAGGGGATGGATGAAGCGGAGAGCCCCGTTTGGAGTGAGGCTGCAAAGGGCATGCCACGGGAAGTGTTCTGCTGTGCCAAGACTCGTGCTGCGCACGCTTTGTGGTTGGAGTGAGAAACAGGTTCCTTGGTGTGTTCTGCGAAACGCTTTAGCAGCCCGTTGGTGCTAGTATGGAGTCAGGGGATGGATGAAGCGGAGAGCCCCTTTTGGAGTGAGGCTGCAAAGGGCATGCCAAGGGAAGTGTTCTGCTGTGCCAAGACTCGTGCTGCGCACGCTTTGTGGTTGGAGTGAGAAACAGGTTCCTTGGTGTTTTCTGCGAAACGCTTTAGCAGCCCATTGGTGCTAGTATGGAGTCAGGGGATGGATGAAGCGGAGAGCCCCGTTTGGAGTGAGGCTGCAAAGGGCATGCCAAGGGAAGTGTTCTGCTGTGCCAAGACTCGTGCTGCGCACGCTCTGTGCTTGGAGTGAGAAACAGGTTCCTTGGTGTTTTCTGCGAAACGCTTTAGCAGCCCGTTGGTGCTAGTATGGAGTCAGGGGATGGATGAAGTGGAGAGCCCCGTTTGGAGTGAGGCTGCAAAGGGCATGCCAAGGGAAGTGTTCTGCTGTGCCAAGACTCGTGCTGCGCACGCTTTGTGGTTGGAGTGAGAAACAGGTTCCTTGGTGTTTTCTGCGAAACGCTTTAGCAGCCCGTTGGTGCTAGTATGGAGTCAGGGGATGGATGAAGCGGAGAGCCCCGTTTGGAGTGAGGCTGCAAAGGGCATGCCAAAGGAAGTGTTCTGCTGTGCCAAGACTAATGCTACGCACGCTTTGTGGTTGGAGTGAGAAACAGGTTCCTTGGTGTTTTCTTTGAAACGCTTTAGCAGCCCGTTGGTGCTAGTATGGAGTCAGGGGATGGATGAAGCGGAGAGCCCCGTTTGGAGTGAGGCTGCAAAGGGCATGCCAAAGGAAGTGTTCTGCTGTGCCAAGACTCGTGCTGCGCACGCTTTGTGCTTGGAGTGAGAAACAGGTTCCTTGGTGTTTTCTGCGAAACGCTTTAGCAGGCCGTTGGTGCTAGTATGGAGTCAGGGGATGGATGAAGCGGAGAGCCCCGTTTGGAGTGAGGCTGCAAAGGGCATGCCAAAGGAAGTGTTCTGCTGTGCCAAGACTCGTGCTGCGCACGCTTTGTGGTTGGAGTGAGAAACAGGTTCCTTGGTGTTTTCTGCGAAACGCTTTAGCAGCCCGTTGGTGCTAGTATGGAGTCAGGGGATGGATGAAGCGGAGAGCCCCGTTTGGAGTGAGGCTGCAAAGGGCATGCCAAAGGAAGTGTTCTGCTGTGCCAAGACTCGTGCTGCGCACGCTTTGTGCTTGGAGTGAGAAACAGGTTCCTTGGTGTTTTCTGCGAAACGCTTTAGCAGCCCGTTGGTGCTAGTATGGAGTCAGGGGATGGATGAAGCGGAGAGCCCCGTTTGGAGTGAGGCTGCAAAGGGCATGCCAAGGGAAGTGTTCTGCTGTGCCAAGACTCGTGCTGCGCACGCTTTGTGGTTGGAGTGAGAAACAGGTTCCTTGGTGTTTTCTGCGAAACGCTTTAGCAGCCCGTTGGTGCTAGTATGGAGTCAGGGGATGGATGAAGCGGAGAGCCCCGTTTGGAGTGAGGCTGCAAAGGGCATGCCAAAGGAAGTGTTCTGCTGTGCCAAGACTAATGCTACGCACGCTTTGTGGTTGGAGTGAGAAACAGGTTCCTTGGTGTTTTCTGCGAAACGCTTTAGCAGCCCGTTGGTGCTAGTATGGAGTCAGGGGATGGATGAAGCGGAGAGCCCCGTTTGGAGTGAGGCTGCAAAGGGCATGCCAAAGGAAGTGTTCTGCTGTGCCAAGACTCGTGCTGCGCACGCTTTGTGCTTGGAGTGAGAAACAGGTTCCTTGGTGTTTTCTGCGAAACGCTTTAGCAGCCCGTTGGTGCTAGTATGGAGTCAGGGGATGGATGAAGCGGAGAGCCCCGTTTGGAGTGAGGCTGCAAAGGGCATGCCAAGGGAAGTGTTCTGCTGTGCCAAGACTCGTGCTGCGCACGCTTTGTGGTTGGAGTGAGAAACAGGTTCCTTGGTGTTTTCTGCGAAACGCTTTAGCAGCCCGTTGGTGCTAGTATGGAGTCAGGGGATGGATGAAGCGGAGAGCCCCGTTTGGAGTGAGGCTGCAAAGGGCATGCCAAGGGAAGTGTTCTGCTGTGCCAAGACTCGTGCCGCACACGCTTTGTGGTTGGAGTGAGAAACAGGTTCCTTGGTGTTTTCTGCGAAACGCTTTAGCAGCCCGTTGGTGCGAGTGTGGAATCAGGGGATGGATGAAGCGGAGAGCCCCGTTTGGAGTGAGGCTGCAAAGGGCATGCCAAAGGAAGTGTTCTGCTGTGCCAAGACTAATGCTACGCACGCTTTGTGGTCGGAGTGAGAAACAGGTTCCTTGGTGTTTTCTGCGAAACGCTTTAGCAGCCCGTGGGTGCTAGTATGGAGTCAGGGGATGGATGAAGCGGAGAGCCCCGTTTGGAGTGAGGCTGCAAAGGGCATGCCAAAGGAAGTGTTCTGCTGTGCCAAGACTAATGCTACGCACGCTTTGTGGTCGGAGTGAGAAACAGGTTCCTTGGTGTTTTCTGCGAAACGCTTTAGCAGCCCGTTGGTGCTAGTATGGAGTCAGGGGATGGATGAAGCGGAGAGCCCCGTTTGGAGTGAGGCTGCAAAGGGCATGCCAAAGGAAGTGTTCTGCTGTGCCAAGACTCGTGCTGCGCACGCTTTGTGCTTGGAGTGAGAAACAGGTTCCTTGGTGTTTTCTGCGAAACGCTTTAGCAGCCCGTGGGTGCTGGTATGGAGTCAGGGGATGGATGAAGCGGAGAGCCCCGTTTGGAGTGAGGCTGCAAAGGGCATGCCAAGGGAAGTGTTCTGCTGTGCCAAGACTAATGCTACGCACGCTTTGTGGTTGGAGTGAGAAACAGGTTCCTTGGTGTTTTCTGCGAAACGCTTTAGCAGCCCGTTGGTGCTAGTATGGAGTCAGGGGATGGATGAAGCGGAGAGCCCCGTTTGGAGTGAGGCTGCAAAGGGCATGCCAAAGGAAGTGTTCTGCTGTGCCAAGACTCGTGCTGCGCACGCTTTGTGCTTGGAGTGAGAAACAGGTTCCTTGGTGTTTTCTGCGAAACGCTTTAGCAGCCCGTTGGTGCTAGTATGGAGTCAGGGGATGGATGAAGCGGAGAGCCCCGTTTGGAGTGAGGCTGCAAAGGGCATGCCAAGGGAAGTGTTCTGCTGTGCCAAGACTCGTGCTGCGCACGCTTTGTGCTTGGAGTGAGAAACAGGTTCCTTGGTGTTTTCTGCGAAACGCTTTAGCAGCCCGTTGGTGCTAGTATGGAGTCAGGGGATGGATGAAGCGGAGAGCCCCGTTTGGAGTGAGGCTGCAAAGGGCATGCCAAGGGAAGTGTTCTGCTGTGCCAAGACTCGTGCTGCACACGCTTTGTGGTTGGAGTGAGAAACAGGTTCCTTGGTGTTTTCTGCGAAACGCTTTAGCAGCCCGTTGGTGCTAGTATGGAGTCAGGGGATGGATGAAGCGGAGAGCCCCGTTTGGAGTGAGGCTGCAAAGGGCATGCCAAGGGAAGTGTTCTGCTGTGCCAAGACTCGTGCTGCACACGCTTTGTGGTTGGAGTGAGAAACAGGTTCCTTGGTGTTTTCTGCGAAACGCTTTAGCAGCCCGTTGGTGCGAGTGTGGAATCAGGGGATGGATGAAGCGGAGAGCCCCGTTTGGAGTGAGGCTGCAAAGGGCATGCCAAAGGAAGTGTTCTGCTGTGCCAAGACTAATGCTACGCACGCTTTGTGGTTGGAGTGAGAAACAGGTTCCTTGGTGTGTTCTGCGAAACGCTTTAGTAGCCCATTGGTGCTAGTATGGAGTCAGGGGATGGATGAAGCGGAGAGCCCCGTTTGGAGTGAGGCTGCAAAGGGCATGCCAAAGGAAGTGTTCTGCTGTGCCAAGACTCGTGCTGCGCACGCTTTGTGCTTGGAGTGAGAAACAGGTTCCTTGGTGTTTTCTGCGAAATGCTTTAGTAGGCCGTTGGTGCTAGTATGGAGTCAGGGGATGGATGAAGCGGAGAGCCCCGTTTGGAGTGAGGCTGCAAAGGGCATGCCAAGGGAAGTGTTCTGCTGTGCCAAGACTCGTGCTGCGCACGCTTTGTGGTTGGAGTGAGAAACAGGTTCCTTGGTGTTTTCTGCGAAACGCTTTAGCAGCCCGTTGGTGCTAGTATGGAGTCAGGGGATGGATGAAGCGGAGAGCCCCGTTTGGAGTGAGGCTGCAAAGGGCATGCCAAAGGAAGTGTTCTGCTGTGCCAAGACTCGTGCTGCGTACGCTTTGTGGTTGGAGTGAGAAACAGGTTCCTTGGTGTTTTCTGCGAAACGCTTTAGCAGCCCGTTGGTGCTAGTATGGAGTCAGGGGATGGATGAAGCGGAGAGCCCCGTTTGGAGTGAGGCTGCAAAGGGCATGCCAAAGGAAGTGTTCTGCTGTGCCAAGACTCGTGCTGCGCACGCTTTGTGCTTGCAGTGAGAAACAGGTTCCTTGGTGTTTTCTGCGAAACGCTTTAGCAGCCCGTTGGTGCTAGTATGGAGTCAGGGGATGGATGAAGCGGAGAGCCCCGTTTGGAGTGAGGCTGCAAAGGGCATGCCAAGGGAAGTGTTCTGCTGTGCCAAGACTCGTGCTGCGCACGCTTTGTGGTTGGAGTGAGAAACAGGTTCCTTGGTGTTTTCTGCGAAACGCTTTAGCAGGCCGTTGGTGCTAGTATGGAGTCAGGGGATGGATGAAGCGGAGAGCCCCGTTTGGAGTGAGGCTGCAAAGGGCATGCCAAAGGAAGTGTTCTGCTGTGCCAAGACTCGTGCTGCGCACGCTTTGTGGTTGGAGTGAGAAACAGGTTCCTTGGTGTTTTCTGCGAAACGCTTTAGCAGCCCGTGGGTGCTAGTATGGAGTCAGGGGATGGATGAAGCGGAGAGCCCCGTTTGGAGTGAGGCTGCAAAGGGCATGCCAAAGGAAGTGTTCTGCTGTGCCAAGACTCGTGCTGCGCACGCTTTGTGGTTGGAGTGAGAAACAGGTTCCTTGGTGTTTTCTGCGAAACGCTTTAGCAGCCCGTTGGTGCTAGTATGGAGTCAGGGGATGGATGAAGCGGAGAGCCCCGTTTGGAGTGAGGCTGCAAAGGGCATGCCAAAGGAAGTGTTCTGCTGTGCCAAGACTAATGCTACGCACGCTTTGTGGTTGGAGTGAGAAACAGGTTCCTTGGTGTTTTCTGCGAAACGCTTTAGCAGCCCGTTGGTGCTAGTATGGAGTCAGGGGATGGATGAAGCGGAGAGCCCCTTTTGGAGTGAGGCTGCAAAGGGCATGCCAAAGGAAGTGTTCTGCTGTGCCAAGACTCGTGCTGCGTACGCTTTGTGGTTGGAGTGAGAAACAGGTTCCTTGGTGTTTTCTGCGAAACGCTTTAGCAGCCCGTTGGTGCTAGTATGGAGTCAGGGGATGGATGAAGCGGAGAGCCCCGTTTGGAGTGAGGCTGCAAAGGGCATGCCAAAGGAAGTGTTCTGCTGTGCCAAGACTCGTGCTGCGCACGCTTTGTGCTTGGAGTGAGAAACAGGTTCCTTGGTGTTTTCTGCGAAACGCTTTAGCAGCCCGTTGGTGCTAGTATGGAGTCAGGGGATGGATGAAGCGGAGAGCCCCGTTTGGAGTGAGGCTGCAAAGGGCATGCCAAAGGAAGTGTTCTGCTGTGCCAAGACTCGTGCTGCGCACGCTTTGTGCTTGGAGTGAGAAACAGGTTCCTTGGTGTTTTCTGCGAAACGCTTTAGCAGGCCGTTGGTGCTAGTATGGAGTCAGGGGATGGATGAAGCGGAGAGCCCCGTTTGGAGTGAGGCTGCAAAGGGCATGCCATGGGAAGTGTTCTGCTGTGCCAAGACTCGTGCTGCGCACGCTTTGTGGTTGGAGTGAGAAACAGGTTCCTTGGTGTTTTCTGCGAAACGCTTTAGCAGCCCGTTGGTCCTAGTGTGGAGTCAGGGGATGGATGAAGCGGAGAGCCCCGTTTGGAGTGAGGCTGCAAAGGGCATGCCAAAGGAAGTGTTCTGCTGTGCCAAGACTCGTGCTGCGCACGCTTTGTGGTTGGAGTGAGAAACAGGTTCCTTGGTGTGTTCTGCGAAACGCTTTAGCAGCCCGTTGGTGCTAGTATGGAGTCAGGGGATGGATGAAGCGGAGAGCCCCTTTTGGAGTGAGGCTGCAAAGGGCATGCCAAGGGAAGTGTTCTGCTGTGCCAAGACTCGTGCTGCGCACGCTTTGTGGTTGGAGTGAGAAACAGGTTCCTTGGTGTTTTCTGCGAAACGCTTTAGCAGCCCATTGGTGCTAGTATGGAGTCAGGGGATGGATGAAGCGGAGAGCCCCGTTTGGAGTGAGGCTGCAAAGGGCATGCCAAGGGAAGTGTTCTGCTGTGCCAAGACTCGTGCTGCGCACGCTTTGTGGTTGGAGTGAGAAACAGGTTCCTTGGTGTTTTCTGCGAAACGCTTTAGCAGGCCGTTGGTGCTAGTATGGAGTCAGGGGATGGATGAAGCGGAGAGCCCCGTTTGGAGTGAGGCTGCAAAGGGCATGCCAAGGGAAGTGTTCTGCTGTGCCAAGACTCGTGCTGCGCACGCATTGTGGTTGGAGTGAGAAACAGGTTCCTTGGTGTTTTCTGCGAAATGCTTTAGCAGGCCGTTGGTGCTAGTATGGAGTCAGGGGATGGATGAAGCGGAGAGCCCCGTTTGGAGTGAGGCTGCAAAGGGCATGCCAAGGGAAGTGTTCTGCTGTGACAAGACTCGTGCTGCGCACGCTTTGTGGTTGGAGTGAGAAACAGGTTCCTTGGTGTTTTCTGCGAAACGCTTTAGCAGCCCGTTGGTGCTAGTATGGAGTCAGGGGATGGATGAAGCGGAGAGCCCCGTTTGGAGTGAGGCTGCAAAGGGCATGCCAAGGGAAGTGTTCTGCTGTGCCAAGACTCGTGCTGCGCACGCTTTGTGGTTGGAGTGAGAAACAGGTTCCTTGGTGTTTTCTGCGAAACGCTTTAGCAGCCCGTGGGTGCTAGTATGGAGTCAGGGGATGGATGAAGCGGAGAGCCCCGTTTGGAGTGAGGCTGCAAAGGGCATGCCAAAGGAAGTGTTCTGCTGTGCCAAGACTCGTGCTGCGCACGCTTTGTGGTTGGAGTGAGAAACAGGTTCCTTGGTGTTTTCTGCGAAACGCTTTAGCAGGCCGTTGGTGCTAGTATGGAGTCAGGGGATGGATGAAGCGGAGAGCCCCGTTTGGAGTGAGGCTGCAAAGGGCATGCCAAAGGAAGTGTTCTGCTGTGCCAAGACTAATGCTACGCACGCTTTGTGGTTGGAGTGAGAAACAGGTTCCTTGGTGTTTTCTGCGAAACGCTTTAGCAGCCCGTTGGTGCTAGTATGGAGTCAGGGGATGGATGAAGCGGAGAGCCCCTTTTGGAGTGAGGCTGCAAAGGGCATGCCAAAGGAAGTGTTCTGCTGTGCCAAGACTCGTGCTGCGTACGCTTTGTGGTTGGAGTGAGAAACAGGTTCCTTGGTGTTTTCTGCGAAACGCTTTAGCAGCCCGTTGGTGCTAGTATGGAGTCAGGGGATGGATGAAGCGGAGAGCCCCGTTTGGAGTGAGGCTGCAAAGGGCATGCCAAAGGAAGTGTTCTGCTGTGCCAAGACTCGTGCTGCGCACGCTTTGTGCTTGGAGTGAGAAACAGGTTCCTTGGTGTTTTCTGCGAAACGCTTTAGCAGCCCGTTGGTGCTAGTATGGAGTCAGGGGATGGATGAAGCGGAGAGCCCCGTTTGGAGTGAGGCTGCAAAGGGCATGCCAAAGGAAGTGTTCTGCTGTGCCAAGACTCGTGCTGCGCACGCTTTGTGCTTGGAGTGAGAAACAGGTTCCTTGGTGTTTTCTGCGAAATGCTTTAGCAGCCCGTTGGTGCTAGTATGGAGTCAGGGGATGGATGAAGCGGAGAGCCCCGTTTGGAGTGAGGCTGCAAAGGGCATGCCAAGGGAAGTGTTCTGCTGTGCCAAGACTCGTGCTGCGCACGCTTTGTGCTTGGAGTGAGAAACAGGTTCCTTGGTGTTTTCTGCGAAACGCTTTAGCAGCCCGTTGGTGCTAGTATGGAGTCAGGGGATGGATGAAGCGGAGAGCCCCTTTTGGAGTGAGGCTGCAAAGGGCATGCCAAGGGAAGTGTTCTGCTGTGCCAAGACTCGTGCTGCGCACGCTTTGTGGTTGGAGTGAGAAACAGGTTCCTTGGTGTTTTCTGCGAAACGCTTTAGCAGGCCGTTGGTGCTAGTATGGAGTCAGGGGATGGATGAAGCGGAGAGCCCCGTTTGGAGTGAGGCTGCAAAGGGCATGCCAAAGGAAGTGTTCTGCTGTGCCAAGACTCGTGCTGCGCACGCTTTGTGCTTGCAGTGAGAAACAGGTTCCTTGGTGTTTTCTGCGAAACGCTTTAGCAGCCCGTTGGTGCTAGTATGGAGTCAGGGGATGGATGAAGCGGAGAGCCCCGTTTGGAGTGAGGCTGCAAAGGGCATGCCAAGGGAAGTGTTCTGCTGTGCCAAGACTCGTGCTGCGCACGCTTTGTGGTTGGAGTGAGAAACAGGTTCCTTGGTGTTTTCTGCGAAACGCTTTAGCAGGCCGTTGGTGCTAGTATGGAGTCAGGGGATGGATGAAGCGGAGAGCCCCGTTTGGAGTGAGGCTGCAAAGGGCATGCCAAGGGAAGTGTTCTGCTGTGCCAAGACTCGTGCTGCGCACGCTTTGTGGTTGGAGTGAGAAACAGGTTCCTTGGTGTTTCCTGCGAAACGCTTTAGCAGCCCGTGGGTGCTAGTATGGAGTCAGGGGATGGATGAAGCGGAGAGCCCCGTTTGGAGTGAGGCTGCAAAGGGCATGCCAAAGGAAGTGTTCTGCTGTGCCAAGACTCGTGCTGCGCACGCTTTGTGGTTGGAGTGAGAAACAGGTTCCTTGGTGTTTTCTGCGAAACGCTTTAGCAGCCCGTTGGTGCTAGTATGGAGTCAGGGGATGGATGAAGCGGAGAGCCCCGTTTGGAGTGAGGCTGCAAAGGGCATGCCAAAGGAAGTGTTCTGCTGTGCCAAGACTAATGCTACGCACGCTTTGTGGTTGGAGTGAGAAACAGGTTCCTTGGTGTTTTCTGCGAAACGCTTTAGCAGCCCGTTGGTGCTAGTATGGAGTCAGGGGATGGATGAAGCGGAGAGCCCCTTTTGGAGTGAGGCTGCAAAGGGCATGCCAAAGGAAGTGTTCTGCTGTGCCAAGACTCGTGCTGCGTACGCTTTGTGGTTGGAGTGAGAAACAGGTTCCTTGGTGTTTTCTGCGAAACGCTTTAGCAGCCCGTTGGTGCTAGTATGGAGTCAGGGGATGGATGAAGCGGAGAGCCCCGTTTGGAGTGAGGCTGCAAAGGGCATGCCAAAGGAAGTGTTCTGCTGTGCCAAGACTCGTGCTGCGCACGCTTTGTGCTTGGAGTGAGAAACAGGTTCCTTGGTGTTTTCTGCGAAACGCTTTAGCAGCCCGTTGGTGCTAGTATGGAGTCAGGGGATGGATGAAGCGGAGAGCCCCGTTTGGAGTGAGGCTGCAAAGGGCATGCCAAAGGAAGTGTTCTGCTGTGCCAAGACTCGTGCTGCGCACGCTTTGTGGTTGGAGTGAGAAACAGGTTCCTTGGTGTTTTCTGCGAAACGCTTTAGCAGGCCGTTGGTGCTAGTATGGAGTCAGGGGATGGATGAAGCGGAGAGCCCCGTTTGGAGTGAGGCTGCAAAGGGCATGCCACGGGAAGTGTTCTGCTGTGCCAAGACTCGTGCTGCGCACGCTTTGTGGTTGGAGTGAGAAACAGGTTCCTTGGTGTTTTCTGCGAAACGCTTTAGCAGCCCGTTGGTCCTAGTGTGGAGTCAGGGGATGGATGAAGCGGAGAGCCCCGTTTGGAGTGAGGCTGCAAAGGGCATGCCAAGGGAAGTGTTCTGCTGTGCCAAGACTCGTGCTGCGCACGCTTTGTGGTTGGAGTGAGAAACAGGTTCCTTGGTGTGTTCTGCGAAACGCTTTAGCAGCCCGTTGGTGCTAGTATGGAGTCAGGGGATGGATGAAGCGGAGAGCCCCTTTTGGAGTGAGGCTGCAAAGGGCATGCCAAGGGAAGTGTTCTGCTGTGCCAAGACTCGTGCTGCGCACGCTTTGTGGTTGGAGTGAGAAACAGGTTCCTTGGTGTTTTCTGCGAAACGCTTTAGCAGCCCGTTGGTGCTAGTATGGAGTCAGGGGATGGATGAAGCGGAGAGCCCCGTTTGGAGTGAGGCTGCAAAGGGCATGCCAAAGGAAGTGTTCTGCTGTGCCAAGACTCGTGCTGCGCACGCTTTGTGGTTGGAGTGAGAAACAGGTTCCTTGGTGTTTTCTGCGAAACGCTTTAGCAGCCCGTTGGTGCTAGTATGGAGTCAGGGGATGGATGAAGCGGAGAGCCCCGTTTGGAGTGAGGCTGCAAAGGGCATTCTGCTGTGCCAAGACTCGTGCTGGCGCACAGCTTTGGTGGTTGGAGTGAGAAACAGGGTTCCTTGGTGTTTCTGCGAAACGCTTTAGCAGCCCGTTGGTGCTAGTATGGAGTCAGAGGGGGGATGGGTGATGAAGCGGAGAGCCCCGTTGGAGTGAGGCTGCAAAGGGGCATGCCAAGGAAGTGTTCTGCTGTGCCAAGACTCGTGCTGCGCACTGCTTTGTGGTTGGAGTTGAGAAACAGGTTCCTTGGTGTTTTCTGCGAAACGCTTTAGCAGCCCGTTGGTGCTAGTATGGAGTCAGGGGGATGTATGAAGCGGAGAGCCCCGTTTGGAGTGAGGCTTGCAAAGGGGCATGCCAAGGGAAGTGTTCTGCTGTGCCAAGACTCGTGCTGCGCACGCTTTGTGGTTGGAGTGAGAAACAGGTTCCTTGGTGTTTTCTGCGAAAACGCTTTAAGCAGCCCGTTGGTGCTAGTATGGAGTCAGGGGATGGATGAAGCGGAGAGCCCCGTTTGGAGTGAGGCTGCAAAGGGCATGCCAAGGGAAGTGTTCTGCTGTGCCAAGACTCGTGCTGCGCACAGCTTTGTGTTGGAGTGAGAAACAGGTTCCTTGGTGTTTTCTGCGAAACGCTTTAGCAGCCCGTTGGTGCTAGTATGGAGTCAGGGGATGGATGAAGCGGAGAGCCCCGTTTGGAGTGAGGCTGCAAAGGGCATGCCAAGGGAAGTGTTCTGCTGTGCCAAGACTCGTGCTGCGCACGCTTTGTGGTTGGAGTGAGAAACAGGTTCCTTGGTGTTTTCTGCGAAACGCTTTAGCAGCCCGTTGGTGCTAGTATGGAGTCAGGGGATGGATGAAGCGGAGAGCCCCGTTTGGAGTGAGGCTGCAAAGGGCATGCCAAGGGAAGTGTTCTGCTGTGCCAAGACTCGTGCTGCGCACGCTTTGTGGTTGGAGTGAGAAACAGGTTCCTTGGTGTTTTCTGCGAAACGCTTTAGCAGCCCGTTGGTGCTAGTATGGAGTCAGGGGATGGATGAAGCGGAGAGCCCCGTTTGGAGTGAGGCTGCAAAGGGCATGCCAAGGGAAGTGTTCTGCTGTGCCAAGACTCGTGCTGCGCACGCTTTGTGGTTGGAGTGAGAAACAGGTTCCTTGGTGTTTTCTGCGAAACGCTTTAGCAGCCCGTTGGTGCTAGTATGGAGTCAGGGGATGGATGAAGCGGAGAGCCCCGTTTGGAGTGAGGCTGCAAAGGGCATGCCAAGGGAAGTGTTCTGCTGTGCCAAGACTCGTGCTGCGCACGCTTTGTGGTTGGAGTGAGAAACAGGTTCCTTGGTGTTTTCTGCGAAACGCTTTAGCAGCCCGTTGGTGCTAGTATGGAGTCAGGGGATGGATGAAGCGGAGAGCCCCGTTTGGAGTGAGGCTGCAAAGGGCATGCCAAGGGAAGTGTTCTGCTGTGCCAAGACTCGTGCTGCGCACGCTTTGTGGTTGGAGTGAGAAACAGGTTCGTTGGTGTTTTCTGCGAAACGCTTTAGCAGCCCGTTGGTGCTAGTATGGAGTCAGGGGATGGATGAAGCGGAGAGCCCCGTTTGGAGTGAGGCTGCAAAGGGCATGCCAAGGGAAGTGTTCTGCTGTGCCAAGACTCGTGCTGCGCACGCTTTGTGGTTGGAGTGAGAACAGGTTCCTTGGTGTTTTCTGCGAAACGCTTTAGCAGCCCGTTGGTGCTAGTATGGAGTCAGGGGATGGATGAAGCGGAGAGCCCCGTTTGGAGTGAGGCTGCAAAGGGCATGCCAAGGGAAGTGTTCTGCTGTGCCAAGACTCGTGCTGCGCACGCTTTGTGGTTGGAGTGAGAAACAGGTTCCTTGGTGTTTTCTGCGAAACGCTTTAGCAGCCCGTTGGTGCTAGTATGGAGTCAGGGGATGGATGAAGCGGAGAGCCCCGTTTGGAGTGAGGCTGCAAAGGGCATGCCAAGGGAAGTGTTCTGCTGTGCCAAGACTCGTGCTGCGCACGCTTTGTGGTTGGAGTGAGAAACAGGTTCCTTGGTGTTTTCTGCGAAACGCTTTAGCAGCCCGTTGGTGCTAGTATGGAGTCAGGGGATGGATGAAGCGGAGAGCCCCGTTTGGAGTGAGGCTGCAAAGGGCATGCCAAGGGAAGTGTTCTGCTGTGCCAAGACTCGTGCTGCGCACGCTTTGTGGTTGGAGTGAGAAACAGGTTCGTTGGTGTTTTCTGCGAAACGCTTTAGCAGCCCGTTGGTGCTAGTATGGAGTCAGGGATGGATGAAGCGGAGAGCCCCGTTTGGAGTGAGGCTGCAAAGGGCATGCCAAGGGAAGTGTTCTGCTGTGCCAAGACTCGTGCTGCGCACGCTTTGTGGTTGGAGTGAGAAACAGGTTCCGTTGGTGTTTTCTGCGAAACGCTTTAGCAGCCCGTTGGTGCTAGTATGGAGTCAGGGGATGGATGAAGCGGAGAGCCCCGTTTGGAGTGAGGCTGCAAAGGGCATGCCAAGGGAAGTGTTCTGCTGTGCCAAGACTCGTGCTGCGCACGCTTTGTGGTTGGAGTGAGAAACAGGTTCTTGGTGTTTTCTGCGAACGCTTTAGCAGCCCGTTGGTGCTAGTATGGAGTCAGGGGATGGATGAAGCGGAGAGCCCCGTTTGGAGTGAGGCTGCAAAAGGGCATGCCAAGGGAAGTGTTCTGCTGTGGCAAGACTCGTGCTGCGCACGCTTTGTGGCTGGAGTGAGAAACAGGTTCGTTGGTGTTTTCTGCGAAACGCTTTAGCAGCCCGTTGGTGCTAGTATGGAGTCAGGGGATGGATGAAGCGGAGAGCCCCGTTTGGAGTGAGGCTGCAAAGGGCATGCCAAGGGAAGTGTTCTGCTGTGCCAAGACTCGTGCTGCGCACGCTTTGTGGTTGGAGTGAGAAACAGGTTCCTTGGTGTTTTCTGCGAAACGCTTTAGCAGCCCGTTGGTGCTAGTATGGAGTCAGGGGATGGATGAAGCGGAGAGCCCCGTTTGGAGTGAGGCTGCAAAGGGCATGCCAAGGGAAGTGTTCTGCTGTGCCAAGACTCGTGCTGCGCACGCTTTGTGGTTGGAGTGAGAAACAGGTTCGTTGGTGTTTTCTGCGAAACGCTTTAGCAGCCCGTTGGTGCTAGTACTGGAGTCAGGGGATGGATGAAGCGGAGAGCCCCGTTTGGAGTGAGGCTGCAAAGGGCATGCCAAGGGAAGTGTTCTGCTGTGCCAAGACTCGTGCTGCGCACGCTTTGTGGTTGGAGTGAGAAACAGGTTCGTTGGTGTTTTCTGCGAAACGCTTTAGCAGCCCGTTGGTGCTAGTATGGAGTCAGGGGATGGATGAAGCGGAGAGCCCCGTTTGGAGTGAGGCTGCAAAGGGCATGCCAAGGGAAGTGTTCTGCTGTGCCAAGACTCGTGCTGCGCACGCTTTGTGGTTGGAGTGAGAAACAGGTTCTTGGTGTTTTCTGCGAAACGCTTTAGCAGCCCGTTGGTGCTAGTATGGAGTCAGGGATGGATGAAGCGGAGAGCCCCGTTTGGAGTGAGGCTGCAAAGGGCATGCCAAGGGAAGTGTTCTGCTGTGCCAAGACTCGTGCTGCGCACGCTTTGTGGTTGGAGTGAGAAACAGGTTCCTTGGTGTTTTCTGCGAAACGCTTTAGCAGCCCGTTGGTGCTAGTATGGAGTCAGGGGATGGATGAAGCGGAGAGCCCCGTTTGGAGTGAGCTGCAAAGGGCATGCCAAGGGAAGTGTTCTGCTGTGCCAAGACTCGTGCTGCGCACGCTTTGTGGTTGGAGTGAGAAACAGGTTCGTTGGTGTTTTCTGCGAAACGCTTTAGCAGCCCGTTGGTGCTAGTACTGGAGTCAGGGGATGGATGAAGCGGAGAGCCCCGTTTGGAGTGAGGCTGCAAAAGGGCATGCCAAGGGAAGTGTTCTGCTGTGCAAGACTCGTGCTGCGCACAGCTTTGTGGTTGGAGTGAGAAACAGGTTCCTTGGTGTTTTCTGCGAAACGCTTTAGCAGCCCGTTGGTGCTAGTATGGAGTCAGGGGATGGATGAAGCGGAGAGCCCCGTTTGGAGTGAGGCTGCAAAGGGCATGCCAAGGGAAGTGTTCTGCTGTGCCAAGACTCGTGCTGCGCACGCTTTGTGGTTGGAGTGAGAAACAGGTTCCTTTGGTGTTTTCTGCGAAACGCTTTAGCAGCCCGTTGGTGCTAGTATGGAGTCAGGGGATGGATGAAGCGGAGAGCCCCGTTTGGAGTGAGGCTGCAAAGGGCATGCCAAGGGAAGTGTTCTGCTGTGCCAAGACTCGTGCTGCGCACGCTTTGTGGTTGGAGTGAGAAACAGGTTCGTTGGTGTTTTCTGCGAAACGCTTTAGCAGCCCGTTGGTGCTAGTATGGAGTCAGGGGATGGATGAAGCGGAGAGCCCCGTTTGGAGTGAGGCTGCAAAGGGCATGCCAAGGGAAGTGTTCTGCTGTGGCCAAGACTCGTGCTGCGCACGCTTTGTGGTTGGAGTGAGAAACAGGTTCCTTGGTGTTTTCTGCGAAACGCTTTAGCAGGCCCGTTGGTGCTAGTATGGAGTCAGGGGATGGATGAAGCGGAGAGCCCCGTTTGGAGTGAGGCTGCAAAAGGGCATGCCAAGGGAAGTGTTCTGCTGTGGCAAGACTCGTGCTGCGCACGCTTTGTGGCTGGAGTGAGAAACAGGTTCGTTGGTGTTTTCTGCGAAACGCTTTAGCAGCCCGTTGGTGCTAGTATGGAGTCAGAGGATGGATGAAGCGGAGAGCCCCGTTTGGAGTGAGGCTGCAAAGGGCATGCCAAGGGAAGTGTTCTGCTGTGCCAAGACTCGTGCTGCGCACGCTTTGTGGTTGGAGTGAGAAACAGGTTCCTTGGTGTTTTCTGCGAAACGCTTTAGCAGCCCGTTGGTGCTAGTATGGAGTCAGGGGATGGATGAAGCGGAGAGCCCCGTTTGGAGTGAGGCTGCAAAAGGGCATGCCAAGGGAAGTGTTCTGCTGTGCCAAGACTCGTGCTGCGCACGCTTTGTGGTTGGAGTGAGAAACAGGTTCGTTGGTGTTTTCTGCGAAACGCTTTAGCAGCCCGTTGGTGCTAGTATGGAGTCAGGGGATGGATGAAGCGGAGAGCCCCGTTTGGAGTGAGGCTGCAAAGGGCATGCCAAGGGAAGTGTTCTGCTGTGCCAAGACTCGTGCTGCGCACGCTTTGTGGTTGGAGTGAGAAACAGGTTCCTTGGTGTTTTCTGCGAAACGCTTTAGCAGCCCGTTGGTGCTAGTATGGAGTCAGGGGATGGATGAAGCGGAGAGCCCCGTTTGGAGTGAGGCTGCAAAGGGCATGCCAAGGGAAGTGTTCTGCTGTGCCAAGACTCGTGCTGCGCACGCTTTGTGGTTGGAGTGAGAAACAGGTTCCTTGGTGTTTTCTGCGAAACGCTTTAGCAGCCCGTTGGTGCTAGTATGGAGTCAGGGATGGATGAAGCGGAGAGCCCCGTTTGGAGTGAGGCTGCAAAGGGCATGCCAAGGGAAGTGTTCTGCTGTGCAAGACTCGTGCTGCGCACGCTTTGTGGTTGGAGTGAGAAACAGGTTCCTTGGTGTTTTCTGCGAAACGCTTTAGCAGCCCGTTGGTGCTAGTATGGAGTCAGGGGATGGATGAAGCGGAGAGCCCCGTTTGGAGTGAGGCTGCAAAGGGCATGCCAAGGGAAGTGTTCTGCTGTGCCAAGACTCGTGCTGCGCACGCTTTGTGGTTGGAGTGAGAAACAGGTTCCTTGGTGTTTTCTGCGAAACGCTTTAGCAGCCCGTTGGTGCTAGTATGGAGTCAGGGGATGGATGAAGCGGAGAGCCCCGTTTGGAGTGAGGCTGCAAAGGGCATGCCAAGGGAAGTGTTCTGCTGTGCCAAGACTCGTGCTGCGCACGCTTTGTGGTTGGAGTGAGAAACAGGTTCCTTGGTGTTTTCTGCGAAACGCTTTAGCAGCCCGTTGGTGCTAGTATGGAGTCAGGGCATGGATGAAGCGGAGAGCCCCGTTTGGAGTGAGGCTGCAAAAGGGCATGCCAAGGGAAGTGTTCTGCTGTGCCAAGACTCGTGCTGCGCACGCTTTGTGGCTTGGAGTGAGAAACAGGTTCCTTGGTGTTTTCTGCGAAACGCTTTAGCAGCCCGTTGGTGCTAGTATGGAGTCAGGGGATGGATGAAGCGGAGAGCCCCCGTTTGGAGTGAGGCTGCAAAGGGCATGCCAAGGGAAGTGTTCTGCTGTGCCAAGACTCGTGCTGCGCACGCTTTGTGGTTGGAGTGAGAAACAGGTTCCTTGGTGTTTTCTGCGAAACGCTTTAGCAGCCCGTTGGTGCTAGTATGGAGTCAGAGGATGGATGAAGCGGAGAGCCCCGTTTGGAGTGAGGCTGCAAAGGGCATGCCAAGGGAAGGTTCTGCTGTGCCAAGACTCGTGCTGCGCACGCTTTGTGGTTGGAGTGAGAAACAGGTTCCTTGGTGTTTTCTGCGAAACGCTTTAGCAGCCCGTTGGTGCTAGTATGGAGTCAGGGGATGGATGAAGCGGAGAGCCCCGTTTGGAGTGAGGCTGCAAAGGGCATGCCAAGGGAAGTGTTCTGCTGTGCCAAGACTCGTGCTGCGCACGCTTTGTGGTTGGAGTGAGAAACAGGTTCCTTGGTGTTTTCTGCGAAACGCTTTAGCAGCCCGTTGGTGCTAGTATGGAGTCAGGGGATGGATGAAGCGGAGAGCCCCGTTTGGAGTGAGGCTGCAAAGGGCATGCCAAGGGAAGTGTTCTGCTGTGCCAAGACTCGTGCTGCGCACGCTTTGTGGTTGGAGTGAGAAACAGGTTCCTTGGTGTTTTCTGCGAAACGCTTTAGCAGCCCGTTGGTGCTAGTATGGAGTCAGGGGATGGATGAAGCGGAGAGCCCCGTTTGGAGTGAGGCTGCAAAGGGCATGCCAAGGGAAGTGTTCTGCTGTGCCAAGACTCGTGCTGCGCACGCTTTGTGGTTGGAGTGAGAAACAGGTTCCTTGGTGTTTTCTGCGAAACGCTTTAGCAGCCCGTTGGTGCTAGTATGGAGTCAGGGGATGGATGAAGCGGAGAGCCCCGTTTGGAGTGAGGCTGCAAAGGGCATGCCAAGGGAAGTGTTCTGCTGTGCCAAGACTCGTGCTGCGCACGCTTTGTGGTTGGAGTGAGAAACAGGTTCCTTGGTGTTTTCTGCGAAACGCTTTAGCAGCCCGTTGGTGCTAGTATGGAGTCAGGGGATGGATGAAGCGGAGAGCCCCGTTTGGAGTGAGGCTGCAAAGGGCATGCCAAGGGAAGTGTTCTGCTGTGCCAAGACTCGTGCTGCGCACGCTTTGTGGTTGGAGTGAGAAACAGGTTCGTTGGTGTTTTCTGCGAAACGCTTTAGCAGCCCGTTGGTGCTAGTATGGAGTCAGGGGATGGATGAAGCGGAGAGCCCCGTTTGGAGTGAGGCTGCAAAGGGCATGCCAAGGGAAGTGTTCTGCTGTGCCAAGACTCGTGCTGCGCACGCTTTGTGGTTGGAGTGAGAAACAGGTTCCTTGGTGTTTTCTGCGAAACGCTTTAGCAGCCCGTTGGTGCTAGTATGGAGTCAGGGGATGGATGAAGCGGAGAGCCCCGTTTGGAGTGAGGCTGCAAAAGGCATGCCAAGGGAAGTGTTCTGCTGTGCCAAGACTCGTGCTGCGCACGCTTTGTGGTTGGAGTGAGAAACAGGTTCCTTGGTGTTTTCTGCGAAACGCTTTAGCAGCCCGTTGGTGCTAGTATGGAGTCAGGGGATGGATGAAGCGGAGAGCCCCGTTTGGAGTGAGGCTGCAAAGGGCATGCCAAGGGAAGTGTTCTGCTGTGCCAAGACTCGTGCTGCGCACGCTTTGTGGTTGGAGTGAGAAACAGTTTCCTTGGTGTTTTCTGCGAAACGCTTTAGCAGCCCGTTGGTGCTAGTATGGAGTCAGGGGATGGATGAAGCGGAGAGCCCCGTTTGGAGTGAGGCTGCAAAGGGCATGCCAAGGGAAGTGTTCTGCTGTGCCAAGACTCGTGCTGCGCACGCTTTGTGGTTGGAGTGAGAAACAGGTTCCTTGGTGTTTTCTGCGAAACGCTTTAGCAGCCCGTTGGTGCTAGTATGGAGTCAGGGGATGGATGAAGCGGAGAGCCCCGTTTGGAGTGAGGCTGCAAAGGGCATGCCAAAGGAAGTGTTCTGCTGTGCCAAGACTCGTGCTGCGCACGCTTTGTGGTTGGAGTGAGAAACAGGTTCGTTGGTGTTTTCTGCGAAACGCTTTAGCAGCCCGTTGGTGCTAGTATGGAGTCAGGGGATGGATGAAGCGGAGAGCCCCGTTTGGAGGGAGGCTGCAAAGGGCATGCCAAGGGAAGTGTTCTGCTGTGCCAAGACTCGTGCTGCGCACGCTTTGTGGTTGGAGTGAGAAACAGGTTCCTTGGTGTTTTCTGCGAAACGCTTTAGCAGCCCGTTGGTGCTAGTATGGAGTCAGGGGATGGATGAAGCGGAGAGCCCCGTTTGGAGTGAGGCTGCAAAGGGCATGCCAAGGGAAGTGTTCTGCTGTGCCAAGACTCGTGCTGCGCACGCTTTGTGGTTGGAGTGAGAAACAGGTTCCTTGGTGTTTTCTGCGAAACGCTTTAGCAGCCCGTTGGTGCTAGTATGGAGTCAGGGGATGGATGAAGCGGAGAGCCCCGTTTGGAGTGAGGCTGCAAAGGGCATGCCAAGGGAAGTGTTCTGCTGTGCCAAGACTCGTGCTGCGCACGCTTTGTGGTTGGAGTGAGAAACAGGTTCGTTGGTGTTTTCTGCGAAACGCTTTAGCAGCCCGTTGGTGCTAGTATGGAGTCAGGGGATGGATGAAGCGGAGAGCCCCGTTTGGAGTGAGGCTGCAAAGGGCATGCCAAGGGAAGTGTTCTGCTGTGCCAAGACTCGTGCTGCGCACGCTTTGTGGTTGGAGTGAGAAACAGGTTCGTTGGTGTTTTCTGCGAAACGCTTTAGCAGCCCGTTGGTGCTAGTATGGAGTCAGGGGATGGATGAAGCGGAGAGCCCCGTTTGGAGTGAGGCTGCAAAGGGCATGCCAAGGGAAGTGTTCTGCTGTGCCAAGACTCGTGCTGCGCACGCTTTGTGGTTGGAGTGAGAAACAGGTTCCTTGGTGTTTTCTGCGAAACGCTTTAGCAGCCCGTTGGTGCTAGTACGGAGTCAGGGGATGGATGAAGCGGAGAGCCCCGTTTGGAGTGAGGCTGCAAAGGGCATGCCAAGGGAAGTGTTCTGCTGTGCCAAGACTCGTGCTGCGCAGGCTTTGTGGTTGGAGTGAGAAACAGGTTCCTTGGTGTTTTCTGCGAAACGCTTTAGCAGCCCGTTGGTGCTAGTATGGAGTCAGGGGATGGATGAAGCGGAGAGCCCCGTTTGGAGTGAGGCTGCAAAGGGCATGCCAAGGGAAGTGTTCTGCTGTGCCAAGACTCGTGCTGCGCACGCTTTGTGGTTGGAGTGAGAAACAGGTTCCTTGGTGTTTTCTGCGAAACGCTTTAGCAGCCCGTTGGTGCTAGTACGGAGTCAGGGGATGGATGAAGCGGAGAGCCCCGTTTGGAGTGAGGCTACAAAGGGCATGCCAAGGGAAGTGTTCTGCTGTGCCAAGACTCGTGCTGCGCACGCTTTGTGGTTGGAGTGAGAAATAGGTTCCTTGGTGTTTTCTGCGAAACGCTTTAGCAGCCCGTTGGTGCTAGTATGGAGTCAGAGGATGGATGAAGCGGAGAGCCCCGTTTGGAGTGAGGCTGCAAAGGGCATGCCAAGGGAAGTGTTCTGCTGTGCCAAGACTCGTGCTGCGCACGCTTTGTGGTTGGAGTGAGAAACAGGTTCCTTGGTGTTTTCTGCGAAACGCTTTAGCAGCCCGTTGGTGCTAGTATGGAGTCAGGGGATGGATGAAGCGGAGAGCCCCGTTTGGAGTGAGGCTGCAAAGGGCATGCCAAGGGAAGTGTTCTGCTGTGCCAAGACTCGTGCTGCGCACGCTTTGTGGTTGGAGTGAGAAACAGGTTCCTTGGTGTTTTCTGCGAAACGCTTTAGCAGCCCGTTGGTGCTAGTATGGAGTCAGGGGATGGATGAAGCGGAGAGCCCCGTTTGGAGTGAGGCTGCAAAGGGCATGCCAAGGGAAGTGTTCTGCTGTGCCAAGACTCGTGCTGCGCACGCTTTGTGGTTGGAGTGAGAAACAGGTTCGTTGGTGTTTTCTGCGAAACGCTTTAGCAGCCCGTTGGTGCTAGTATGGAGTCAGGGGATGGATGAAGCGGAGAGCCCCGTTTGGAGTGAGGCTGCAAAGGGCATGCCAAGGGAAGTGTTCTGCTGTGCCAAGACTCGTGCTGCGCACGCTTTGTGGTTGGAGTGAGAAACAGGTTCGTTGGTGTTTTCTGCGAAACGCTTTAGCAGCCCGTTGGTGCTAGTATGGAGTCAGGGGATGGATGAAGCGGAGAGCCCCGTTTGGAGTGAGGCTGCAAAAGGCATGCCAAGGGAAGTGTTCTGCTGTGCCAAGACTCGTGCTGCGCACGCTTTGTGGTTGGAGTGAGAAACAGGTTCCTTGGTGTTTTCTGCGAAACGCTTTAGCAGCCCGTTGGTGCTAGTATGGAGTCAGGGGATGGATGAAGCGGAGAGCCCCGTTTGGAGTGAGGCTGCAAAGGGCATGCCAAGGGAAGTGTTCTGCTGTGCCAAGACTCGTGCTGCGCACGCTTTGTGGTTGGAGTGAGAAACAGGTTCGTTGGTGTTTTCTGCGAAACGCTTTAGCAGCCCGTTGGTGCTAGTACGGAGTCAGGGGATGGATGAAGCGGAGAGCCCCGTTTGGAGTGAGGCTGCAAAGGGCATGCCAAGGGAAGTGTTCTGCTGTGCCAAGACTCGTGCTGCGCACGCTTTGTGGTTGGAGTGAGAAACAGGTTCCTTGGTGTTTTCTGCGAAACGCTTTAGCAGCCCGTTGGTGCTAGTATGGAGTCAGGGGATGGATGAAGCGGAGAGCCCCGTTTGGAGTGAGGCTGCAAAGGGCATGCCAAGGGAAGTGTTCTGCTGTGCCAAGACTCGTGCTGCGCACGCTTTGTGGTTGGAGTGAGAAACAGGTTCCTTGGTGTTTTCTGCGAAACGCTTTAGCAGCCCGTTGGTGCTAGTACGGAGTCAGGGGATGGATGAAGCGGAGAGCCCCGTTTGGAGTGAGGCTACAAAGGGCATGCCAAGGGAAGTGTTCTGCTGTGCCAAGACTCGTGCTGCGCACGCTTTGTGGTTGGAGTGAGAAATAGGTTCCTTGGTGTTTTCTGCGAAACGCTTTAGCAGCCCGTTGGTGCTAGTATGGAGTCAGAGGATGGATGAAGCGGAGAGCCCCGTTTGGAGTGAGGCTGCAAAGGGCATGCCAAGGGAAGTGTTCTGCTGTGCCAAGACTCGTGCTGCGCACGCTTTGTGGTTGGAGTGAGAAACAGGTTCCTTGGTGTTTTCTGCGAAACGCTTTAGCAGCCCGTTGGTGCTAGTATGGAGTCAGGGGATGGATGAAGCGGAGAGCCCCGTTTGGAGTGAGGCTGCAAAGGGCATGCCAAGGGAAGTGTTCTGCTGTGCCAAGACTCGTGCTGCGCATGCTTTGTGGTTGGAGTGAGAAACAGGTTCCTTGGTGTTTTCTGCGAAACGCTTTAGCAGCCCGTTGGTGCTAGTATGGAGTCAGGGGATGGATGAAGCGGAGAGCCCCGTTTGGAGTGAGGCTGCAAAGGGCATGCCAAGGGAAGTGTTCTGCTGTGCCAAGACGTGTGCTGAGCTCGCTTTGTGGTTGGAGTGAGAAACAGGTTCCTTGGTGTTTTCTGCGAAACGCTTTAGCAGCCCGTTGGTGCTAGTACGGAGTCAGGGGATGGATGAAGCGGAGAGCCCCGTTTGGAGTGAGGCTGCAAAGGGCATGCCAAGGGAAGTGTTCTGCTGTGCCAAGACTCGTGCTGCGCACGCTTTGTGGTTGGAGTGAGAAACAGGTTCCTTGGTGTTTTCTGCGAAACGCTTTAGCAGCCCGTTGGTGCTAGTACGGAGTCAGGGGATGGATGAAGCGGAGAGCCCCGTTTGGAGTGAGGCTGCAAAGGGCATGCCAAGGGAAGTGTTCTGCTGTGCCAAGACTCGTGCTGCGCACGCTTTGTGGTTGGAGTGAGAAACAGGTTCCTTGGTTTTTTCTGCGAAACGCTTTAGCAGCCCGTTGGTGCTAGTATGGAGTCAGGGGATGGATGAAGCGGAGAGCCCCGTTTGGAGTGAGGCTGCAAAGGGCATGCCAAGGGAAGTGTTCTGCTGTGCCAAGACTCGTGCTGCGCACGCTTTGTGGTTGGAGTGAGAAACAGGTTCCTTGGTGTTTTCTGCGAAACGCTTTAGCAGCCCGTTGGTGCTAGTATGGAGTCAGGGGATGGATGAAGCGGAGAGCCCCGTTTGGAGTGAGGCTGCAAAGGGCATGCCAAGGGAAGTGTTCTGCTGTGCCAAGACTCGTGCTGCGCACACTTTGTGGTTGGAGTGAGAAACAGGTTCGTTGGTGTTTTCTGCGAAACGCTTTAGCAGCCCGTTGGTGCTAGTATGGAGTCAGGGCATGGATGAAGCGGAGAGCCCCGTTTGGAGTGAGGCTGCAAAGGGCATGCCAAGGGAAGTGTTCTGCTGTGCCAAGACTCGTGCTGCGCACGCTTTGTGGTTGGAGTGAGAAACAGGTTCCTTGGTGTTTTCTGCGAAACGCTTTAGCAGCCCGTTGGTGCTAGTATGGAGTCAGGGGATGGATGAAGCGGAGAGCCCCGTTTGGAGTGAGGCTGCAAAGGGCATGCCAAGGGAAGTGTTCTGCTGTGCCAAGACTCGTGCTGCGCACGCTTTGTGGTTGGAGTGAGAAACAGGTTCCTTGGTGTTTTCTGTGAAACGCTTTAGCAGCCCGTTGGTGCTAGTATGGAGTCAGAGGATGGATGAAGCGGAGAGCCCCGTTTGGAGTGAGGCTGCAAAGGGCATGCCAAGGGAAGTGTTCTGCTGTGCCAAGACTCGTGCTGCGCACGCTTTGTGGTTGGAGTGAGAAACAGGTTCCTTGGTGTTTTCTGCGAAACGCTTTAGCAACCCGTTGGTGCTAGTATGGAGTCAGAGGATGGATGAAGCGGAGAGCCCCGTTTGGAGTGAGGCTGCAAAGGGCATGCCAAGGGAAGTGTTCTGCTGTGCCAAGACTCGTGCTGCGCACGCTTTGTGCTTGGAGTGAGAAACAGGTTCCTTGGTGTTTTCTGCGAAACGCTTTAGCAGCCCGTTGGTGCTAGTATGGAGTCAGGGGATGGATGAAGCGGAGAGCCCTGTTTGGAGTGAGGCTGCAAAAGGCATGCCAAGGGAAGTGTTCTGCTGTGCCAAGACTCGTGCTGCGCACGCTTTGTGGTTGGAGTGAGAAATAGGTTCCTTGGTGTTTTCTGCGAAACGCTTTAGCAGCCCGTTGGTGCTAGTATGGAGTCAGAGGATGGATGAAGCGGAGAGCCCCGTTTGGAGTGAGGCTGCAAAGGGCATGCCAAGGGAAGTTTTCTGCTGTGCCAAGACTCGTGCTGCGCACGCTTTGTGGTTGGAGTGAGAAACAGGTTCCTTGGTGTTTTCTGCGAAACGCTTTAGCAGCCCGTTGGTGCTAGTATGGAGTCAGAGGATGGATGAAGCGGAGAGCCCCGTTTGGAGTGAGACTGCAAAGGTCATGCCAAGGGAAGTGTTCTGCTGTGCCAAGACTCGTGCTGCGCACGCTTTGTGGTTGGAGTGAGAAACAGGTTCCTTGGTGTTTTCTGCGAAACGCTTTAGCAGCCCATTGGTGCTAGTATGGAGTCAGGGGATGGATGAAGCGGAGAGCCCCGTTTGGAGTGAGGCTGCAAAAGGCATGCCAAGGGAAGTGTTCTGCTGTGCCAAGACTCGTGCTGCGCACGCTTTGTGGTTGGAGTGAGAAACAGGTTCCTTGGTGTTTTCTGCGAAACGCTTTAGCAGCCCGTTGGTGCTAGTATGGAGTCAGGGGATGGATGAAGCGGAGAGCCCCGTTTGGAGTGAGGCTGCAAAGGGCATGCCAAGGGAAGTGTTCTGCTGTGCCAAGACTCGTGCTGCGCACGCTTTGTGGTTGGAGTGAGAAACAGGTTCCTTGGTGTTTTCTGCGAAACGCTTTAGCAGCCCGTTGGTGCTAGTATGGAGTCAGGGGCTGGATGAAGCGGAGAGCCCCGTTTGGAGTGAGGCTGCAAAGGGCATGCCAAGGGAAGTGTTCTGCTGTGCCAAGACGTGTGCTGAGCTCGCTTTGTGGTTGGAGTGAGAAACAGGTTCCTTGGTGTTTTCTGCGAAACGCTTTAGCAGCCCGTTGGTGCTAGTACGGAGTCAGGGGATGGATGAAGCGGAGAGCCCCGTTTGGAGTGAGGCTGCAAAGGGCATGCCAAGGGAAGTGTTCTGCTGTGCCAAGACTCGTGCTGCGCACGCTTTGTGGTTGGAGTGAGAAACAGGTTCGTTGGTGTTTTCTGCGAAACGCTTTAGCAGCCCGTTGGTGCTAGTACGGAGTCAGGGGATGGATGAAGCGGAGAGCCCCGTTTGGAGTGAGGCTGCAAAGGGCATGCCAAGGGAAGTGTTCTGCTGTGCCAAGACTCGTGCTGCGCACGCTTTGTGGTTGGAGTGAGAAACAGGTTCCTTGGTGTTTTCTGCGAAACGCTTTAGCAGCCCGTTGGTGCTAGTATGGAGTCAGGGGATGGATGAAGCGGAGAGCCCCGTTTGGAGTGAGGCTGCAAAGGGCATGCCAAGGGAAGTGTTCTGCTGTGCCAAGACTCGTGCTGCGCACGCTTTGTGGTTGGAGTGAGAAACAGGTTCCTTGGTGTTTTCTGCGAAACGCTTTAGCAGCCCGTTGGTGCTAGTATGGAGTCAGGGGATGGATGAAGCGGAGAGCCCCGTTTGGAGTGAGGCTGCAAAAGGCATGCCAAGGGAAGTGTTCTGCTGTGCCAAGACTCGTGCTGCGCACGCTTTGTGGTTGGAGTGAGAAACAGGTTCCTTGGTATTTTCTGCGAAACGCTTTAGCAGCCCGTTGGTGCTAGTATGGAGTCAGGGGATGGATGAAGCGGAGAGCCCCGTTTGGAGTGAGGCTGCAAAGGGCATGCCAAGGGAAGTGTTCTGCTGTGCCAAGACTCGTGCTGCGCACGCTTTGTGGTTGGAGTGAGAAACAGGTTCCTTGGTATTTTCTGCGAAACGCTTTAGCAGCCCGTTGGTGCTAGTATGGAGTCAGGGCATGGATGAAGCGGAGAGCCCCGTTTTTAGTGAGGCTGCAAAGGGCATGCCAAGGGAAGTGTTCTGCTGTGCCAAGACTCGTGCTGCGCACGCTTTGTGGTTGGAGTGAGAAACAGGTTCCTTGGTGTTTTCTGCGAAACGCTTTAGCAGCCCGTTGGTGCTAGTATGGAGTCAGGGGATGGATGAAGCGGAGAGCCCCGTTTGGAGTGAGGCTGCAAAGGGCATGCCAAGGGAAGTGTTCTGCTGTGCCAAGACTCGTGCTGCGCACGCTTTGTGGTTGGAGTGAGAAACAGGTTCGTTGGTGTTTTCTGCGAAACGCTTTAGCAGCCCGTTGGTGCTAGTATGGAGTCAGGGGATGGATGAAGCGGAGAGCCCCGTTTGGAGTGAGGCTGCAAAGGGCATGCCAAGGGAAGTGTTCTGCTGTGCCAAGACTCGTGCTGCGCACGCTTTGTGGTTGGAGTGAGAAATAGGTTCCTTGGTGTTTTCTGCGAAACGCTTTAGCAGCCCGTTGGTGCTAGTATGGAGTCAGGGGATGGATGAAGCGGAGAGCCCCGTTTGGAGTGAGGCTGCAAAGGGCATGCCAAGGGAAGTGTTCTGCTGTGCCAAGACTCGTGCTGCGCACGCTTTGTGGTTGGAGTGAGAAACAGGTTCCTTGGTGTTTTCTGCGAAACGCTTTAGCAGCCCGTTGGTGCTAGTACGGAGTCAGGGGATGGATGAAGCGGAGAGCCCCGTTTGGAGTGAGGCTGCAAAGGGCATGCCAAGGGAAGTGTTCTGCTGTGCCAAGACTCGTGCTGCGCACGCTTTGTGGTTGGAGTGAGAAACAGGTTCGTTGGTGTTTTCTGCGAAACGCTTTAGCAGCCCGTTGGTGCTAGTACGGAGTCAGGGGATGGATGAAGCGGAGAGCCCCGTTTGGAGTGAGGCTGCAAAGGGCATGCCAAGGGAAGTGTTCTGCTGTGCCAAGACTCGTGCTGCGCACGCTTTGTGGTTGGAGTGAGAAACAGGTTCCTTGGTGTTTTCTGCGAAACGCTTTAGCAGCCCGTTGGTGCTAGTATGGAGTCAGGGGATGGATGAAGCGGAGAGCCCCGTTTGGAGTGAGGCTGCAAAGGGCATGCCAAGGGAAGTGTTCTGCTGTGCCAAGACTCGTGCTGCGCACGCTTTGTGGTTGGAGTGAGAAACAGGTTCCTTGGTGTTTTCTGCGAAACGCTTTAGCAGCCCGTTGGTGCTAGTATGGAGTCAGGGGCTGGATGAAGCGGAGAGCCCCGTTTGGAGTGAGGCTGCAAAGGGCATGCCAAGGGAAGTGTTCTGCTGTGCAAGACGTGTGATGAGCTCGCTTTGTGGTTGGAGTGAGAAACAGGTTCCTTGGTGTTTTCTGCGAAACGCTTTAGCAGCCCGTTGGTGCTAGTACGGAGTCAGGGGATGGATGAAGCGGAGAGCCCCGTTTGGAGTGAGGCTGCAAAGGGCATGCCAAGGGAAGTGTTCTGCTGTGCCAAGACTCGTGCTGCGCACGCTTTGTGGTTGGAGTGAGAAACAGGTTCCTTGGTGTTTTCTGCGAAACGCTTTAGCAGCCCTTTGGTGCTAGTATGGAGTCAGGGGATGGATGAAGCGGAGAGCCCCGTTTGGAGTGAGGCTGCAAAAGGCATGCCAAGGGAAGTGTTCTGCTGTGCCAAGACTCGAGCTGCGCACGCTTTGTGGTTGGAGTGAGAAACAGGTTCCTTGGTATTTTCTGCGAAACGCTTTAGCAGCCCGTTGGTGCTAGTATGGAGTCAGGGCATGGATGAAGCGGAGAGCCCCGTTTGGAGTGAGGCTGCAAAGGGCATGCCAAGGGAAGTGTTCTGCTGTGCCAAGACTCGTGCTGCGCACGCTTTGTGCTTGGAGTGAGAAACAGGTTCCTTGGTATTTTCTGCGAAACGCTTTAGCAGCCCGTTGGTGCTAGTATGGAGTCAGGGCATGGATGAAGCGGAGAGCCCCGTTTGGAGTGAGGCTGCAAAGGGCATGCCAAGGGAAGTGTTCTGCTGTGCCAAGACTCGTGCTGCGCACGCTTTGTGGTTGGAGTGAGAAATAGGTTCCTTGGTGTTTTCTGCGAAACGCTTTAGCAGCCCGTTGGTGCTAGTATGGAGTCAGGGGATGGATGAAGCGGAGAGCCCCGTTTGGAGTGAGGCTGCAAAGGGCATGCCAAGGGAAGTGTTCTGCTGTGCCAAGACTCGTGCTGCGCACGCTTTGTGGTTGGAGTGAGAAATAGGTTCCTTGGTGTTTTCTGCGAAACGCTTTAGCAGCCCGTTGGTGCTATTATGGAGTCAGGGGATGGATGAAGCGGAGAGCCCCGTTTGGAGTGAGGCTGCAAAGGGCATGCCAAGGGAAGTGTTCTGCTGTGCCAAGACTCGTGCTGCGCACGCTTTGTGGTTGGAGTGAGAAACAGGTTCCTTGGTGTTTTCTGCGAAACGCTTTAGCAGCCCGTTGGTGCTAGTATGGAGTCAGAGGATGGATGAAGCGGAGAGCCCCGTTTGGAGTGAGGCTGCAAAGGGCATGCCAAGGGAAGTTTTCTGCTGTGCCAAGACTCGTGCTGCGCACGCTTTGTGGTTGGAGTGAGAAACAGGTTCCTTGGTGTTTTCTGCGAAACGCTTTAGCAGCCCGTTGGTGCTAGTATGGAGTCAGAGGATGGATGAAGCGGAGAGCCCCGTTTGGAGTGAGGCTGCAAAGGTCATGCCAAGGGAAGTGTTCTGCTGTGCCAAGACTCGTGCTGCGCACGCTTTGTGGTTGGAGTGAGAAACAGGTTCCTTGGTGTTTTCTGCGAAACGCTTTAGCAGCCCATTGGTGCTAGTATGGAGTCAGGGGATGGATGAAGCGGAGAGCCCCGTTTGGAGTGAGGCTGCAAAAGGCATGCCAAGGGAAGTGTTCTGCTGTGCCAAGACTCGTGCTGCGCACGCTTTGTGGTTGGAGTGAGAAACAGGTTCCTTGGTGTTTTCTGCGAAACGCTTTAGCAGCCCGTTGGTGCTAGTATGGAGTCAGGGGATGGATGAAGCGGAGAGCCCCGTTTGGAGTGAGGCTGCAAAGGGCATGCCAAGGGAAGTGTTCTGCTGTGCCAAGACTCGTGCTGCGCACGCTTTGTGGTTGGAGTGAGAAACAGGTTCCTTGGTGTTTTCTGCGAACCGCTTTAGCAGCCCGTTGGTGCTAGTATGGAGTCAGGGGCTGGATGAAGCGGAGAGCCCCGTTTGGAGTGAGGCTGCAAAGGGCATGCCAAGGGAAGTGTTCTGCTGTGCCAAGACGTGTGCTGAGCTCGCTTTGTGGTTGGAGTGAGAAACAGGTTCCTTGGTGTTTTCTGCGAAACGCTTTAGCAGCCCGTTGGTGCTAGTACGGAGTCAGGGGATGGATGAAGCGGAGAGCCCCGTTTGGAGTGAGGCTGCAAAGGGCATGCCAAGGGAAGTGTTCTGCTGTGCCAAGACTCGTGCTGCGCACGCTTTGTGGTTGGAGTGAGAAACAGGTTCGTTGGTGTTTTCTGCGAAACGCTTTAGCAGCCCGTTGGTGCTAGTACGGAGTCAGGGGATGGATGAAGCGGAGAGCCCCGTTTGGAGTGAGGCTGCAAAGGGCATGCCAAGGGAAGTGTTCTGCTGTGCCAAGACTCGTGCTGCGCACGCTTTGTGGTTGGAGTGAGAAACAGGTTCGTTGGTGTTTTCTGCGAACCGCTTTAGCAGCCCGTTGGTGCTAGTATGGAGTCAGGGGCTGGATGAAGCGGAGAGCCCCGTTTGGAGTGAGGCTGCAAAGGGCATGCCAAGGGAAGTGTTCTGCTGTGCCAAGACGTGTGCTGAGCTCGCTTTGTGGTTGGAGTGAGAAACAGGTTCCTTGGTGTTTTCTGCGAAACGCTTTAGCAGCCCGTTGGTGCTAGTACGGAGTCAGGGGATGGATGAAGCGGAGAGCCCCGTTTGGAGTGAGGCTGCAAAGGGCATGCCAAGGGAAGTGTTCTGCTGTGCCAAGACTCGTGCTGCGCACGCTTTGTGCTTGGAGTGAGAAACAGGTTCGTTGGTGTTTTCTGCGAAACGCTTTAGCAGCCCGTTGGTGCTAGTATGGAGTCAGGGGATGGATGAAGCGGAGAGCCCCGTTTGGAGTGAGGCTGCAAAAGGCATGCCAAGGGAAGTGTTCTGCTGTGCCAAGACTCGTGCTGCGCACGCTTTGTGGTTGGAGTGAGAAACAGGTTCCTTGGTGTTTTCTGCGAAACGCTTTAGCAGCCCGTTGGTGCTAGTATGGAGTCAGGGGATGGATGAAGCGGAGAGCCCCGTTTGGAGTGAGGCTGCAAAGGGCATGCCAAGGGAAGTGTTCTGCTGTGCCAAGACTCGTGCTGCGCACGCTTTGTGGTTGGAGTGAGAAACAGGTTCGTTGGTGTTTTCTGCGAAACGCTTTAGCAGCCCGTTGGTGCTAGTACGGAGTCAGGGGATGGATGAAGCGGAGAGCCCCGTTTGGAGTGAGGCTGCAAAGGGCATGCCAAGGGAAGTGTTCTGCTGTGCCAAGACTCGTGCTGCGCACGCTTTGTGGTTGGAGTGAGAAACAGGTTCCTTGGTGTTTTCTGCGAAACGCTTTAGCAGCCCGTTGGTGCTAGTATGGAGTCAGGGGATGGATGAAGCGGAGAGCCCCGTTTGGAGTGAGGCTGCAAAGGGCATGCCAAGGGAAGTGTTCTGCTGTGCCAAGACTCGTGCTGCGCACGCTTTGTGGTTGGAGTGAGAAACAGGTTCCTTGGTGTTTTCTGCGAAACGCTTTAGCAGCCCGTTGGTGCTAGTACGGAGTCAGGGGATGGATGAAGCGGAGAGCCCCGTTTGGAGTGAGGCTACAAAGGGCATGCCAAGGGAAGTGTTCTGCTGTGCCAAGACTCGTGCTGCGCACGCTTTGTGGTTGGAGTGAGAAATAGGTTCCTTGGTGTTTTCTGCGAAACGCTTTAGCAGCCCGTTGGTGCTAGTATGGAGTCAGAGGATGGATGAAGCGGAGAGCCCCGTTTGGAGTGAGGCTGCAAAGGGCATGCCAAGGGAAGTGTTCTGCTGTGCCAAGACTCGTGCTGCGCACGCTTTGTGGTTGGAGTGAGAAACAGGTTCCTTGGTGTTTTCTGCGAAACGCTTTAGCAGCCCGTTGGTGCTAGTATGGAGTCAGGGGATGGATGAAGCGGAGAGCCCCGTTTGGAGTGAGGCTGCAAAGGGCATGCCAAGGGAAGTGTTCTGCTGTGCCAAGACTCGTGCTGCGCATGCTTTGTGGTTGGAGTGAGAAATAGGTTCCTTGGTGTTTTCTGCGAAACGCTTTAGCAGCCCGTTGGTGCTAGTATGGAGTCAGGGGATGGATGAAGCGGAGAGCCCCGTTTGGAGTGAGGCTGCAAAGGGCATGCCAAGGGAAGTGTTCTGCTGTGCCAAGACGTGTGCTGAGCTCGCTTTGTGGTTGGAGTGAGAAACAGGTTCCTTGGTGTTTTCTGCGAAACGCTTTAGCAGCCCGTTGGTGCTAGTACGGAGTCAGGGGATGGATGAAGCGGAGAGCCCCGTTTGGAGTGAGGCTGCAAAGGGCATGCCAAGGGAAGTGTTCTGCTGTGCCAAGACTCGTGCTGCGCACGCTTTGTGGTTGGAGTGAGAAACAGGTTCCTTGGTGTTTTCTGCGAAACGCTTTAGCAGCCCGTTGGTGCTAGTACGGAGTCAGGGGATGGATGAAGCGGAGAGCCCCGTTTGGAGTGAGGCTGCAAAGGGCATGCCAAGGGAAGTGTTCTGCTGTGCCAAGACTCGTGCTGCGCACGCTTTGTGGTTGGAGTGAGAAACAGGTTCCTTGGTTTTTTCTGCGAAACGCTTTAGCAGCCCGTTGGTGCTAGTATGGAGTCAGGGGATGGATGAAGCGGAGAGCCCCGTTTGGAGTGAGGCTGCAAAGGGCATGCCAAGGGAAGTGTTCTGCTGTGCCAAGACTCGTGCTGCGCACGCTTTGTGGTTGGAGTGAGAAACAGGTTCCTTGGTGTTTTCTGCGAAACGCTTTAGCAGCCCGTTGGTGCTAGTATGGAGTCAGGGGATGGATGAAGCGGAGAGCCCCGTTTGGAGTGAGGCTGCAAAGGGCATGCCAAGGGAAGTGTTCTGCTGTGCCAAGACTCGTGCTGCGCACACTTTGTGGTTGGAGTGAGAAACAGGTTCGTTGGTGTTTTCTGCGAAACGCTTTAGCAGCCCGTTGGTGCTAGTATGGAGTCAGGGCATGGATGAAGCGGAGAGCCCCGTTTGGAGTGAGGCTGCAAAGGGCATGCCAAGGGAAGTGTTCTGCTGTGCCAAGACTCGTGCTGCGCACGCTTTGTGGTTGGAGTGAGAAACAGGTTCCTTGGTGTTTTCTGCGAAACGCTTTAGCAGCCCGTTGGTGCTAGTATGGAGTCAGGGGATGGATGAAGCGGAGAGCCCCGTTTGGAGTGAGGCTGCAAAGGGCATGCCAAGGGAAGTGTTCTGCTGTGCCAAGACTCGTGCTGCGCACGCTTTGTGGTTGGAGTGAGAAACAGGTTCCTTGGTGTTTTCTGTGAAACGCTTTAGCAGCCCGTTGGTGCTAGTATGGAGTCAGAGGATGGATGAAGCGGAGAGCCCCGTTTGGAGTGAGGCTGCAAAGGGCATGCCAAGGGAAGTGTTCTGCTGTGCCAAGACTCGTGCTGCGCACGCTTTGTGGTTGGAGTGAGAAACAGGTTCCTTGGTGTTTTCTGCGAAACGCTTTAGCAACCCGTTGGTGCTAGTATGGAGTCAGAGGATGGATGAAGCGGAGAGCCCCGTTTGGAGTGAGGCTGCAAAGGGCATGCCAAGGGAAGTGTTCTGCTGTGCCAAGACTCGTGCTGCGCACGCTTTGTGCTTGGAGTGAGAAACAGGTTCCTTGGTGTTTTCTGCGAAACGCTTTAGCAGCCCGTTGGTGCTAGTATGGAGTCAGGGGATGGATGAAGCGGAGAGCCCTGTTTGGAGTGAGGCTGCAAAAGGCATGCCAAGGGAAGTGTTCTGCTGTGCCAAGACTCGTGCTGCGCACGCTTTGTGGTTGGAGTGAGAAATAGGTTCCTTGGTGTTTTCTGCGAAACGCTTTAGCAGCCCGTTGGTGCTAGTATGGAGTCAGAGGATGGATGAAGCGGAGAGCCCCGTTTGGAGTGAGGCTGCAAAGGGCATGCCAAGGGAAGTTTTCTGCTGTGCCAAGACTCGTGCTGCGCACGCTTTGTGGTTGGAGTGAGAAACAGGTTCCTTGGTGTTTTCTGCGAAACGCTTTAGCAGCCCGTTGGTGCTAGTATGGAGTCAGAGGATGGATGAAGCGGAGAGCCCCGTTTGGAGTGAGACTGCAAAGGTCATGCCAAGGGAAGTGTTCTGCTGTGCCAAGACTCGTGCTGCGCACGCTTTGTGGTTGGAGTGAGAAACAGGTTCCTTGGTGTTTTCTGCGAAACGCTTTAGCAGCCCATTGGTGCTAGTATGGAGTCAGGGGATGGATGAAGCGGAGAGCCCCGTTTGGAGTGAGGCTGCAAAAGGCATGCCAAGGGAAGTGTTCTGCTGTGCCAAGACTCGTGCTGCGCACGCTTTGTGGTTGGAGTGAGAAACAGGTTCCTTGGTGTTTTCTGCGAAACGCTTTAGCAGCCCGTTGGTGCTAGTATGGAGTCAGGGGATGGATGAAGCGGAGAGCCCCGTTTGGAGTGAGGCTGCAAAGGGCATGCCAAGGGAAGTGTTCTGCTGTGCCAAGACTCGTGCTGCGCACGCTTTGTGGTTGGAGTGAGAAACAGGTTCCTTGGTGTTTTCTGCGAAACGCTTTAGCAGCCCGTTGGTGCTAGTATGGAGTCAGGGGCTGGATGAAGCGGAGAGCCCCGTTTGGAGTGAGGCTGCAAAGGGCATGCCAAGGGAAGTGTTCTGCTGTGCCAAGACGTGTGCTGAGCTCGCTTTGTGGTTGGAGTGAGAAACAGGTTCCTTGGTGTTTTCTGCGAAACGCTTTAGCAGCCCGTTGGTGCTAGTACGGAGTCAGGGGATGGATGAAGCGGAGAGCCCCGTTTGGAGTGAGGCTGCAAAGGGCATGCCAAGGGAAGTGTTCTGCTGTGCCAAGACTCGTGCTGCGCACGCTTTGTGGTTGGAGTGAGAAACAGGTTCGTTGGTGTTTTCTGCGAAACGCTTTAGCAGCCCGTTGGTGCTAGTACGGAGTCAGGGGATGGATGAAGCGGAGAGCCCCGTTTGGAGTGAGGCTGCAAAGGGCATGCCAAGGGAAGTGTTCTGCTGTGCCAAGACTCGTGCTGCGCACGCTTTGTGGTTGGAGTGAGAAACAGGTTCCTTGGTGTTTTCTGCGAAACGCTTTAGCAGCCCGTTGGTGCTAGTATGGAGTCAGGGGATGGATGAAGCGGAGAGCCCCGTTTGGAGTGAGGCTGCAAAGGGCATGCCAAGGGAAGTGTTCTGCTGTGCCAAGACTCGTGCTGCGCACGCTTTGTGGTTGGAGTGAGAAACAGGTTCCTTGGTGTTTTCTGCGAAACGCTTTAGCAGCCCGTTGGTGCTAGTATGGAGTCAGGGGATGGATGAAGCGGAGAGCCCCGTTTGGAGTGAGGCTGCAAAAGGCATGCCAAGGGAAGTGTTCTGCTGTGCCAAGACTCGTGCTGCGCACGCTTTGTGGTTGGAGTGAGAAACAGGTTCCTTGGTATTTTCTGCGAAACGCTTTAGCAGCCCGTTGGTGCTAGTATGGAGTCAGGGGATGGATGAAGCGGAGAGCCCCGTTTGGAGTGAGGCTGCAAAGGGCATGCCAAGGGAAGTGTTCTGCTGTGCCAAGACTCGTGCTGCGCACGCTTTGTGGTTGGAGTGAGAAACAGGTTCCTTGGTATTTTCTGCGAAACGCTTTAGCAGCCCGTTGGTGCTAGTATGGAGTCAGGGCATGGATGAAGCGGAGAGCCCCGTTTTTAGTGAGGCTGCAAAGGGCATGCCAAGGGAAGTGTTCTGCTGTGCCAAGACTCGTGCTGCGCACGCTTTGTGGTTGGAGTGAGAAACAGGTTCCTTGGTGTTTTCTGCGAAACGCTTTAGCAGCCCGTTGGTGCTAGTATGGAGTCAGGGGATGGATGAAGCGGAGAGCCCCGTTTGGAGTGAGGCTGCAAAGGGCATGCCAAGGGAAGTGTTCTGCTGTGCCAAGACTCGTGCTGCGCACGCTTTGTGGTTGGAGTGAGAAACAGGTTCGTTGGTGTTTTCTGCGAAACGCTTTAGCAGCCCGTTGGTGCTAGTATGGAGTCAGGGGATGGATGAAGCGGAGAGCCCCGTTTGGAGTGAGGCTGCAAAGGGCATGCCAAGGGAAGTGTTCTGCTGTGCCAAGACTCGTGCTGCGCACGCTTTGTGGTTGGAGTGAGAAATAGGTTCCTTGGTGTTTTCTGCGAAACGCTTTAGCAGCCCGTTGGTGCTAGTATGGAGTCAGGGGATGGATGAAGCGGAGAGCCCCGTTTGGAGTGAGGCTGCAAAGGGCATGCCAAGGGAAGTGTTCTGCTGTGCCAAGACTCGTGCTGCGCACGCTTTGTGGTTGGAGTGAGAAACAGGTTCCTTGGTGTTTTCTGCGAAACGCTTTAGCAGCCCGTTGGTGCTAGTACGGAGTCAGGGGATGGATGAAGCGGAGAGCCCCGTTTGGAGTGAGGCTGCAAAGGGCATGCCAAGGGAAGTGTTCTGCTGTGCCAAGACTCGTGCTGCGCACGCTTTGTGGTTGGAGTGAGAAACAGGTTCGTTGGTGTTTTCTGCGAAACGCTTTAGCAGCCCGTTGGTGCTAGTACGGAGTCAGGGGATGGATGAAGCGGAGAGCCCCGTTTGGAGTGAGGCTGCAAAGGGCATGCCAAGGGAAGTGTTCTGCTGTGCCAAGACTCGTGCTGCGCACGCTTTGTGGTTGGAGTGAGAAACAGGTTCCTTGGTGTTTTCTGCGAAACGCTTTAGCAGCCCGTTGGTGCTAGTATGGAGTCAGGGGATGGATGAAGCGGAGAGCCCCGTTTGGAGTGAGGCTGCAAAGGGCATGCCAAGGGAAGTGTTCTGCTGTGCCAAGACTCGTGCTGCGCACGCTTTGTGGTTGGAGTGAGAAACAGGTTCCTTGGTGTTTTCTGCGAAACGCTTTAGCAGCCCGTTGGTGCTAGTATGGAGTCAGGGGCTGGATGAAGCGGAGAGCCCCGTTTGGAGTGAGGCTGCAAAGGGCATGCCAAGGGAAGTGTTCTGCTGTGCAAGACGTGTGATGAGCTCGCTTTGTGGTTGGAGTGAGAAACAGGTTCCTTGGTGTTTTCTGCGAAACGCTTTAGCAGCCCGTTGGTGCTAGTACGGAGTCAGGGGATGGATGAAGCGGAGAGCCCCGTTTGGAGTGAGGCTGCAAAGGGCATGCCAAGGGAAGTGTTCTGCTGTGCCAAGACTCGTGCTGCGCACGCTTTGTGGTTGGAGTGAGAAACAGGTTCCTTGGTGTTTTCTGCGAAACGCTTTAGCAGCCCTTTGGTGCTAGTATGGAGTCAGGGGATGGATGAAGCGGAGAGCCCCGTTTGGAGTGAGGCTGCAAAAGGCATGCCAAGGGAAGTGTTCTGCTGTGCCAAGACTCGAGCTGCGCACGCTTTGTGGTTGGAGTGAGAAACAGGTTCCTTGGTATTTTCTGCGAAACGCTTTAGCAGCCCGTTGGTGCTAGTATGGAGTCAGGGCATGGATGAAGCGGAGAGCCCCGTTTGGAGTGAGGCTGCAAAGGGCATGCCAAGGGAAGTGTTCTGCTGTGCCAAGACTCGTGCTGCGCACGCTTTGTGCTTGGAGTGAGAAACAGGTTCCTTGGTATTTTCTGCGAAACGCTTTAGCAGCCCGTTGGTGCTAGTATGGAGTCAGGGCATGGATGAAGCGGAGAGCCCCGTTTGGAGTGAGGCTGCAAAGGGCATGCCAAGGGAAGTGTTCTGCTGTGCCAAGACTCGTGCTGCGCACGCTTTGTGGTTGGAGTGAGAAATAGGTTCCTTGGTGTTTTCTGCGAAACGCTTTAGCAGCCCGTTGGTGCTAGTATGGAGTCAGGGGATGGATGAAGCGGAGAGCCCCGTTTGGAGTGAGGCTGCAAAGGGCATGCCAAGGGAAGTGTTCTGCTGTGCCAAGACTCGTGCTGCGCACGCTTTGTGGTTGGAGTGAGAAATAGGTTCCTTGGTGTTTTCTGCGAAACGCTTTAGCAGCCCGTTGGTGCTAGTATGGAGTCAGGGGATGGATGAAGCGGAGAGCCCCGTTTGGAGTGAGGCTGCAAAGGGCATGCCAAGGGAAGTGTTCTGCTGTGCCAAGACTCGTGCTGCGCACGCTTTGTGGTTGGAGTGAGAAACAGGTTCCTTGGTGTTTTCTGCGAAACGCTTTAGCAGCCCGTTGGTGCTAGTATGGAGTCAGAGGATGGATGAAGCGGAGAGCCCCGTTTGGAGTGAGGCTGCAAAGGGCATGCCAAGGGAAGTTTTCTGCTGTGCCAAGACTCGTGCTGCGCACGCTTTGTGGTTGGAGTGAGAAACAGGTTCCTTGGTGTTTTCTGCGAAACGCTTTAGCAGCCCGTTGGTGCTAGTATGGAGTCAGAGGATGGATGAAGCGGAGAGCCCCGTTTGGAGTGAGGCTGCAAAGGTCATGCCAAGGGAAGTGTTCTGCTGTGCCAAGACTCGTGCTGCGCACGCTTTGTGGTTGGAGTGAGAAACAGGTTCCTTGGTGTTTTCTGCGAAACGCTTTAGCAGCCCGTTGGTGCTAGTATGGAGTCAGGGGATGGATGAAGCGGAGAGCCCCGTTTGGAGTGAGGCTGCAAAGGGCATGCCAAGGGAAGTGTTCTGCTGTGCCAAGACTCGTGCTGCGCACGCTTTGTGGTTGGAGTGAGAAACAGGTTCGTTGGTGTTTTCTGCGAAACGCTTTAGCAGCCCGTTGGTGCTAGTATGGAGTCAGGGGATGGATGAAGCGGAGAGCCCCGTTTGGAGTGAGGCTGCAAAAGGCATGCCAAGGGAAGTGTTCTGCTGTGCCAAGACTCGTGCTGCGCACGCTTTGTGGTTGGAGTGAGAAACAGGTTCCTTGGTGTTTTCTGCGAAACGCTTTAGCAGCCCGTTGGTGCTAGTATGGAGTCAGGGCATGGATGAAGCGGAGAGCCCCGTTTGGAGTGAGGCTGCAAAGGGCATGCCAAGGGAAGTGTTCTGCTGTGCCAAGACTCGTGCTGCGCACGCTTTGTGGTTGGAGTGAGAAACAGGTTCCTTGGTGTTTTCTGCGAAACGCTTTAGCAGCCCGTTGGTGCTAGTATGGAGTCAGGGGATGGATGAAGCGGAGAGCCCCGTTTGGAGTGAGGCTGCAAAGGGCATGCCAAGGGAAGTGTTCTGCTGTGCCAAGACTCGTGCTGCGCACGCTTTGTGGTTGGAGTGAGAAACAGGTTCCTTGGTGTTTTCTGCGAAACGCTTTAGCAGCCCGTTGGTGCTAGTATGGAGTCAGGGGATGGATGAAGCGGAGAGCCCCGTTTGGAGTGAGGCTGCAAAGGGCATGCCAAGGGAAGTGTTCTGCTGTGCCAAGACTCGTGCTGCGCACGCTTTGTGGTTGGAGTGAGAAACAGGTTCGTTGGTGTTTTCTGCGAAACGCTTTAGCAGCCCGTTGGTGCTAGTATGGAGTCAGGGGATGGATGAAGCGGAGAGCCCCGTTTGGAGTGAGGCTGCAAAAGGCATGCCAAGGGAAGTGTTCTGCTGTGGCAAGACTCGTGCTGCGCACGCTTTGTGGTTGGAGTGAGAAACAGGTTCCTTGGTGTTTTCTGCGAAACGCTTTAGCAGCCCGTTGGTGCTAGTATGGAGTCAGGGGATGGATGAAGCGGAGAGCCCCGTTTGGAGTGAGGCTGCAAAGGGCATGCCAAGGGAAGTGTTCTGCTGTGCCAAGACTCATGCTGCGCACGCTTTGTGGTTGGAGTGAGAAACAGGTTCCTTGGTGTTTTCTGCGAAACGCTTTAGCAGCCCGTTGGTGCTAGTATGGAGTCAGGGGATGGATGAAGCGGAGAGCCCCGTTTGGAGTGAGGCTGCAAAGGGCATGCCAAGGGAAGTGTTCTGCTGTGCCAAGACTCGTGCTGCGCACGCTTTGTGGTTGGAGTGAGAAACAGGTTCCTTGGTGTTTTCTGCGAAACGCTTTAGCAGCCCGTTGGTGCTAGTATGGAGTCAGGGCATGGATGAAGCGGAGAGCCCCGTTTGGAGTGAGGCTGCAAAGGGCATGCCAAGGGAAGTGTTCTGCTGTGCCAAGACTCGTGCTGCGCACGCTTTGTGGTTGGAGTGAGAAACAGGTTCGTTGGTGTTTTCTGCGAAACGCTTTAGCAGCCCGTTGGTGCTAGTATGGAGTCAGGGGATGGATGAAGCGGAGAGCCCCGTTTGGAGTGAGGCTGCAAAAGGCATGCCAAGGGAAGTGTTCTGCTGTGGCAAGACTCGTGCTGCGCACGCTTTGTGGTTGGAGTGAGAAACAGGTTCCTTGGTGTTTTCTGCGAAACGCTTTAGCAGCCCGTTGGTGCTAGTATGGAGTCAGGGGATGGATGAAGCGGAGAGCCCCGTTTGGAGTGAGGCTGCAAAGGGCATGCCAAGGGAAGTGTTCTGCTGTGCCAAGACTCATGCTGCGCACGCTTTGTGGTTGGAGTGAGAAACAGGTTCCTTGGTGTTTTCTGCGAAACGCTTTAGCAGCCCGTTGGTGCTAGTATGGAGTCAGGGGATGGATGAAGCGGAGAGCCCCGTTTGGAGTGAGGCTGCAAAGGGCATGCCAAGGGAAGTGTTCTGCTGTGCCAAGACTCGTGCTGCGCACGCTTTGTGGTTGGAGTGAGAAACAGGTTCCTTGGTGTTTTCTGCGAAACGCTTTAGCAGCCCGTTGGTGCTAGTATGGAGTCAGGGGATGGATGAAGCGGAGAGCCCCGTTTGGAGTGAGGCTGCAAAGGGTATGCCAAGGGAAGTGTTCTGCTGTGCCAAGACGTGTGCTGAGCTCGCTTTGTGGTTGGAGTGAGAAACAGGTTCCTTGGTGTTTTCTGCGAAACGCTTTAGCAGGCCGTTGGTGCTAGTACGAAGTCAGGGGATGGATGAAGCGGAGAGCCCCGTTTGGAGTGAGGCTGCAAAGGGCATGCCAAGGGAAGTGTTCTGCTGTGCCAAGACTCGTGCTGCGCACGCTTTGTGGTTGGAGTGAGAAACAGGTTCGTTGGTGTTTTCTGCGAAACGCTTTAGCAGCCCGTTGGTGCTAGTACGGAGTCAGGGGATGGATGAAGCGGAGAGCCCCGTTTGGAGTGAGGCTGCAAAAGGCATGCTAAGGGAAGTGTTCTGCTGTGCCAAGACTCGTGCTGCGCACGCTTTGTGGTTGGAGTGAGAAACAGGTTCCTTGGTATTTTCTGCGAAACGCTTTAGCAGCCCGTTGGTGCTAGTATGGAGTCAGGGCATGGATGAAGCGGAGAGCCCCGTTTGGAGTGAGGCTGCAAAGGGCATGCCAAGGGAAGTGTTCTGCTGTGCCAAGACTCGTGCTGCGCACGCTTTGTGGTTGGAGTGAGAAACAGGTTCCTTGGTGTTTTCTGCGAAACGCTTTAGCAGCCCGTTGGTGCTAGTATGGAGTCAGGGGCTGGATGAAGCGGAGAGCCCCGTTTGGAGTGAGGCTGCAAAGGGCATGCCAAGGGAAGTGTTCTGCTGTGCCAAGACTCGTGCTGCGCACGCTTTGTGGTTGGAGTGAGAAACAGGTTCCTTGGTATTTTCTGCGAAACGCTTTAGCAGCCCGTTGGTGCTAGTATGGAGTCAGGGCATGGATGAAGCGGAGAGCCCCGTTTGGAGTGAGGCTGCAAAGGGCATGCCAAGGGAAGTGTTCTGCTGTGCCAAGACTCGTGCTGCGCACGCTTTGTGGTTGGAGTGAGAAACAGGTTCGTTGGTGTTTTCTGCGAAACGCTTTAGCAGCCCGTTGGTGCTAGTATGGAGTCAGGGGATGGATGAAGCGGAGAGCCCCGTTTGGAGTGAGGCTGCAAAGGGCATGCCAAGGGAAGTGTTCTGCTGTGCCAAGACTCGTGCTGCGCACGCTTTGTGGTTGGAGTGAGAAACAGGTTCCTTGGTGTTTTCTGCGAAACGCTTTAGCAGCCCGTTGGTGCTAGTATGGAGTCAGGGGATGGATGAAGCGGAGAGCCCCGTTTGGAGTGAGGCTGCAAAGGGCATGCCAAGGGAAGTGTTCTGCTGTGGCAAGACTCGTGCTGCGCACGCTTTGTGGTTGGAGTGAGAAACAGGTTCCTTGGTGTTTTCTGCGAAACGCTTTAGCAGCCCGTTGGTGCTAGTATGGAGTCAGGGGATGGATGAAGCGGAGAGCCCCGTTTGGAGTGAGGCTGCAAAGGGCATGCCAAGGGAAGTGTTCTGCTGTGCCAAGACTCGTGCTGCGCACGCTTTGTGGTTGGAGTGAGAAACAGGTTCCTTGGTGTTTTCTGCGAAACGCTTTAGCAGCCCGTTGGTGCTAGTATGGAGTCAGGGCATGGATGAAGCGGAGAGCCCCGTTTGGAGTGAGGCTGCAAAGGGCATGCCAAGGGAAGTGTTCTGCTGTGCCAAGACTCGTGCTGCGCACGCTTTGTGGTTGGAGTGAGAAACAGGTTCGTTGGTGTTTTCTGCGAAACGCTTTAGCAGCCCGTTGGTGCTAGTATGGAGTCAGGGGATGGATGAAGCGGAGAGCCCCGTTTGGAGTGAGGCTGCAAAAGGCATGCCAAGGGAAGTGTTCTGCTGTGCCAAGACTCGTGCTGCGCACGCTTTGTGGTTGGAGTGAGAAACAGGTTCCTTGGTGTTTTCTGCGAAACGCTTTAGCAGCCCGTTGGTGCTAGTATGGAGTCAGGGCATGGATGAAGCGGAGAGCCCCGTTTGGAGTGAGGCTGCAAAGGGCATGCCAAGGGAAGTGTTCTGCTGTGCCAAGACTCGTGCTGCGCACGCTTTGTGGTTGGAGTGAGAAACAGGTTCCTTGGTGTTTTCTGCGAAACGCTTTAGCAGCCCGTTGGTGCTAGTATGGAGTCAGGGGATGGATGAAGCGGAGAGCCCCGTTTGGAGTGAGGCTGCAAAGGGCATGCCAAGGGAAGTGTTCTGCTGTGCCAAGACTCGTGCTGCGCACGCTTTGTGGTTGGAGTGAGAAACAGGTTCCTTGGTGTTTTCTGCGAAACGCTTTAGCAGCCCGTTGGTGCTAGTATGGAGTCAGGGGATGGATGAAGCGGAGAGCCCCGTTTGGAGTGAGGCTGCAAAGGCCAAGGGAAGTGTTCTGCTGTGCCAAGACTCGTGCTGCGCACGCTTTGTGGTTGGAGTGAGAAACAGGTTCGTTGGTGTTTTCTGCGAAACGCTTTAGCAGCCCGTTGGTGCTAGTATGGAGTCAGGGGATGGATGAAGCGGAGAGCCCCGTTTGGAGTGAGGCTGCAAAAGGCATGCCAAGGGAAGTGTTCTGCTGTGCCAAGACTCGTGCTGCGCACGCTTTGTGGTTGGAGTGAGAAACAGGTTCCTTGGTGTTTTCTGCGAAACGCTTTAGCAGCCCGTTGGTGCTAGTATGGAGTCAGGGCATGGATGAAGCGGAGAGCCCCGTTTGGAGTGAGGCTGCAAAGGGCATGCCAAGGGAAGTGTTCTGCTGTGCCAAGACTCGTGCTGCGCACGCTTTGTGGTTGGAGTGAGAAACAGGTTCCTTGGTGTTTTCTGCGAAACGCTTTAGCAGCCCGTTGGTGCTAGTATGGAGTCAGGGGATGGATGAAGCGGAGAGCCCCGTTTGGAGTGAGGCTGCAAAGGGCATGCCAAGGGAAGTGTTCTGCTGTGCCAAGACTCGTGCTGCGCACGCTTTGTGGTTGGAGTGAGAAACAGGTTCCTTGGTGTTTTCTGCGAAACGCTTTAGCAGCCCGTTGGTGCTAGTATGGAGTCAGGGGATGGATGAAGCGGAGAGCCCCGTTTGGAGTGAGGCTGCAAAGGGCATGCCAAGGGAAGTGTTCTGCTGTGCCAAGACTCGTGCTGCGCACGCTTTGTGGTTGGAGTGAGAAACAGGTTCGTTGGTGTTTTCTGCGAAACGCTTTAGCAGCCCGTTGGTGCTAGTATGGAGTCAGGGGATGGATGAAGCGGAGAGCCCCGTTTGGAGTGAGGCTGCAAAAGGGCATGCCAAGGGAAGTGTTCTGCTGTGGCAAGACTCGTGCTGCGCACAGCTTTGTGGTTGGAGTGAGAAACAGGTTCCTTGGTGTTTTCTGCGAAACGCTTTAGCAGCCCGTTGGTGCTAGTATGGAGTCAGGGGATGGATGAAGCGGAGAGCCCCGTTTGGAGTGAGGCTGCAAAGGGCATGCCAAGGGAAGTGTTCTGCTGTGCCAAGACTCATGCTGCGCACGCTTTGTGGTTGGAGTGAGAAACAGGTTCCTTGGTGTTTTCTGCGAAACGCTTTAGCAGCCCGTTGGTGCTAGTATGGAGTCAGGGGATGGATGAAGCGGAGAGCCCCGTTTGGAGTGAGGCTGCAAAGGGCATGCCAAGGGAAGTGTTCTGCTGTGCCAAGACTCGTGCTGCGCACGCTTTGTGGTTGGAGTGAGAAACAGGTTCCTTGGTGTTTTCTGCGAAACGCTTTAGCAGCCCGTTGGTGCTAGTACGGAGTCAGGGGATGGATGAAGCGGAGAGCCCCGTTTGGAGTGAGGCTGCAAAGGGCATGCCAAGGGAAGTGTTCTGCTGTGCCAAGACTCGTGCTGCGCACGCTTTGTGGTTGGAGTGAGAAACAGGTTCCTCGGTGTTTTCTGCGAAACGCTTTAGCAGCCCGTTGGTGCTAGTATGGAGTCAGGGGATGGATGAAGCGGAGAGCCCCGTTTGGAGTGAGGCTGCAAAGGGCATGCCAAGGGAAGTGTTCTGCTGTGCCAAGACTCGTGCTGCGCACGCTTTGTGGTTGGAGTGAGAAACGGGTTCCTTGGTGTTTTCTGCGAAACGCTTTAGCAGCCCGTTGGTGCTAGTATGGAGTCAGGGGATGGATGAAGCGGAGAGCCCCGTTTGGAGAGAGGCTGCAAAGGGCATGCCAAGGGAAGTGTTCTGCTGTGCCAAGACTCGTGCTGCGCACGCTTTGTGGTTGGAGTGAGAAACAGGTTCCTTGGTGTTTTCTGCGAAACGCTTTAGCAGCCCGTTGGTGCTAGTATGGAGTCAGGGCATGGATGAAGCGGAGAGCCCCGTTTGGAGTGAGGCTGCAAAGGGCATGCCAAGGGAAGTGTTCTGCTGTGCCAAGACTCGTGCTGCGCACGCTTTGTGGTTGGAGTGAGAAACAGGTTCCTTGGTGTTTTCTGCGAAACGCTTTAGCAGCCCGTTGGTGCTAGTATGGAGTCAGGGGATGGATGAAGCGGAGAGCCCCGTTTGGAGTGAGGCTGCAAAGGGCATGCCAAGGAAAGTGTTCTGCTGTGGCAAGACTCGTGCTGCGCACGCTTTGTGGTTGGAGTGAGAAACAGGTTCGTTGGTGTTTTCTGCGAAACGCTTTAGCAGCCCGTTGGTGCTAGTATGGAGTCAGGGGATGGATGAAGCGGAGAGCCCCGTTTGGAGTGAGGCTGCAAAGGGCATGCCAAGGGAAGTGTTCTGCTGTGCCAAGACTCGTGCTGCGCACGCTTTGTGCTTGGTTGGAGTGAGAAACAGGTTCCTTGGTGTTTTCTGCGAAACGCTTTAGCAGCCCGTTGGTGCTAGTATGGAGTCAGGGGATGGATGAAGCGGAGAGCCCCGTTTGGAGTGAGGCTGCAAAGGGCATGCCAAGGGAAGTGTTCTGCTGTGCCAAGACTCGTGCTGCGCACGCTTTGTGGTTGGAGTGAGAAACAGGTTCCTTGGTGTTTTCTGCGAAACGCTTTAGCAGCCCGTTGGTGCTAGTATGGAGTCAGGGATGGATGAAGCGGAGAGCCCCGTTTGGAGTGAGGCTGCAAAGGGCATGCCAAGGGAAGTGTTCTGCTGTGCCAAGACTCGTGCTGCGCACGCTTTGTGGTTGGAGTGAGAAACAGGTTCCTTGGTGTTTTCTGCGAAACGCTTTAGCAGCCCGTTGGTGCTAGTATGGAGTCAGGGGATGGATGAAGCGGAGAGCCCCGTTTGGAGTGAGGCTGCAAAGGGCATGCCAAGGGAAGTGTTCTGCTGTGCCAAGACTCGTGCTGCGCACGCTTTGTGGTTGGAGTGAGAAACAGGTTCCTTGGTGTTTTCTGCGAAACGCTTTAGCAGCCCGTTGGTGCTAGTACGGAGTCAGGGGATGGATGAAGCGGAGAGCCCCGTTTGGAGTGAGGCTGCAAAGGGCATGCCAAGGGAAGTGTTCTGCTGTGCCAAGACTCGTGCTGCGCACGCTTTGTGGTTGGAGTGAGAAACAGGTTCCTTGGTGTTTTCTGCGAAACGCTTTAGCAGCCCGTTGGTGTTAGTATGGAGTCAGGGGATGGATGAAGCGGAGAGCCCCGTTTGGAGTGAGGCTGCAAAGGGCATGCCAAGGGAAGTGTTCTGCTGTGGCAAGACTCGTGCTGCGCACGCTTTGTGGTTGGAGTGAGAAACAGGTTCCTCGGTGTTTTCTCCGAAACGCTTTAGCAGCCCGTTGGTGCTAGTATGGAGTCAGGGGATGGATGAAGCGGAGAGCCCCGTTTGGAGTGAGGCTGCAAAGGGCATGCCAAGGGAAGTGTTCTGCTGTGCCAAGACTCGTGCTGCGCACGCTTTGTGGTTGGAGTGAGAAACAGGTTCCTCGGTGTTTTCTGCGAAACGCTTTAGCAGCCCGTTGGTGCTAGTATGGAGTCAGGGGCTGGATGAATCGGAGAGCCCCGTTTGGAGTGAGGCTGCAAAGGGCATGCCAAGGGAAGTGTTCTGCTGTGCCAAGACTCGTGCTGCGCACGCTTTGTGGTTGGAGTGAGAAACAGGTTCGTTGGTGTTTTCTGCGAAACGCTTTAGCAGCCCTTTGGTGTTAGTATGGAGTCAGGGGATGGATGAAGCGGAGAGCCCCGTTTGGAGTGAGGCTGCAAAGGGCATGCCAAGGGAAGTGTTCTGCTGTGCCAAGACTCGTGCTGCGCACGCTTTGTGGTTGGAGTGAGAAACAGGTTCGTTGGTGTTTTCTGCGAAACGCTTTAGCAGCCCGTTGGTGCTAGTATGGAGTCAGGGGATGGATGAAGCGGAGAGCCCCGTTTGGAGTGAGGCTGCAAAGGGCATGCCAAGGGAAGTGTTCTGCTGTGCCAAGACTCGTGCTGCGCACGCTTTGTGGTTGGAGTGAGAAACAGGTTCCTTGGTGTTTTCTGCGAAACGCTTTAGCAGCCCGATGGTGCTAGTATGGAGTCAGGGGATGGATGAAGCGGAGAGCCCCGTTTGGAGTGAGGCTGCAAAGGGTATGCCAAGGGAAGTGTTCTGCTGTGCCAAGACGTGTGCTGAGCTCGCTTTGTGGTTGGAGTGAGAAACAGGTTCCTTGGTGTTTTCTGCGAAACGCTTTAGCAGGCCGTTGGTGCTAGTACGAAGTCAGGGGATGGATGAAGCGGAGAGCCCCGTTTGGAGTGAGGCTGCAAAGGGCATGCCAAGGGAAGTGTTCTGCTGTGCCAAGACTCGTGCTGCGCACGCTTTGTGGTTGGAGTGAGAAACAGGTTCGTTGGTGTTTTCTGCGAACCGCTTTAGCAGCCCGTTGGTGCTAGTACGGAGTCAGGGGATGGATGAAGCGGAGAGCCCCGTTTGGAGTGAGGCTGCAAAAGGCATGCCAAGGGAAGTGTTCTGCTGTGCCAAGACTCGTGCTGCGCACGCTTTGTGGTTGGAGTGAGAAACAGGTTCCTTGGTATTTTCTGCGAAACGCTTTAGCAGCCCGTTGGTGCTAGTATGGAGTCAGGGCATGGATGAAGCGGAGAGCCCCGTTTGGAGTGAGGCTGCAAAGGGCATGCCAAGGGAAGTGTTCTGCTGTGCCAAGACTCGTGCTGCGCACGCTTTGTGGTTGGAGTGAGAAACAGGTTCGTTGGTGTTTTCTGCGAAACGCTTTAGCAGCCCGTTGGTGTTAGTATGGAGTCAGGGGATGGATGAAGCGGAGAGCCCCGTTTGGAGTGAGGCTGCAAAGGGCATGCCAAGGGAAGTGTTCTGCTGTGCCAAGACTCGTGCTGCGCACGCTTTGTGGTTGGAGTGAGAAACAGGTTCCTTGGTGTTTTCTGCGAAACGCTTTAGCAGCCCGTTGGTGCTAGTATGGAGTCAGGGCATGGATGAAGCGGAGAGCCCCGTTTGGAGTGAGGCTGCAAAGGGCATGCCAAGGGAAGTGTTCTGCTGTGCCAAGACTCGTGCTGCGCACGCTTTGTGGTTGGAGTGAGAAACAGGTTCGTTGGTGTTTTTTCTGCGAAACGCTTTAGCAGCCCGTTGGTGCTAGTATGGAGTCAGGGGATGGATGAAGCGGAGAGCCCCGTTTGCAGTGAGGCTGCAAAGGGCATGCCAAGGGAAGTGTTCTGCTGTGCCAAGACTCGTGCTGCGCACGCTTTGTGGTTGGAGTGAGAAACAGGTTCCTTGGTGTTTTCTGCGAAACGCTTTAGCAGCCCGTTGGTGCTAGTATGGATTCAGGGGATGGATGAAGCGGAGAGCCCCGTTTGGAGTGAGGCTGCAAAGGGTATGCCAAGGGAAGTGTTCTGCTGTGCCAAGACGTGTGCTGAGCTCGCTTTGTGGTTGGAGTGAGAAACAGGTTCCTTGGTGTTTTCTGCGAAACGCTTTAGCAGGCCGTTGGTGCTAGTACGAAGTCAGGGGATGGATGAAGCGGAGAGCCCCGTTTGGAGGGAGGCTGCAAAGGGCATGCCAAGGGAAGTGTTCTGCTGTGCCAAGACTCGTGCTGCGCACGCTTTGTGGTTGGAGTGAGAAACAGGTTCGTTGGTGTTTTCTGCGAAACGCTTTAGCAGCCCGTTGGTGCTAGTATGGAGTCAGGGGATGGATGAAGCGGAGAGCCCCGTTTGGCAGTGAGGCTGCAAAGGGCATGCCAAGGGAAGTGTTCTGCTGTGCCAAGACTCGTGCTGCGCACGCTTTGTGGTTGGAGTGAGAAACAGGTTCCTTGGTGTTTTCTGCGAAACGCTTTAGCAGCCCGTTGGTGCTAGTATGGAGTCAGGGGATGGATGAAGCGGAGAGCCCCGTTTGGAGTGAGGCTGCAAAGGGCATGCCAAGGGAAGTGTTCTGCTGTGCCAAGACTCGTGCTGCGCACGCTTTGTGGTTGGAGTGAGAAACAGGTTCCTTGGTGTTTTCTGCGAAACGCTTTAGCAGCCCGTTGGTGCTAGTATGGAGTCAGGGGATGGATGAAGCGGAGAGCCCCGTTTGGAGTGAGGCTGCAAAGGGCATGCCAAGGGAAGTGTTCTGCTGTGCCAAGACTCGTGCTGCGCACGCTTTGTGGTTGGAGTGAGAAACAGGTTCCTTGGTGTTTTCTGCGAAACGCTTTAGCAGCCCGTTGGTGCTAGTATGGAGTCAGGGCATGGATGAAGCGGAGAGCCCCGTTTGGAGTGAGGCTGCAAAGGGCATGCCAAGGGAAGTGTTCTGCTGTGGCCAAGACTCGTGCTGCGCACGCTTTGTGGCTTGGAGTGAGAAACAGGTTCGTTGGTGTTTTCTGCGAAACGCTTTAGCAGCCCGTTGGTGCTAGTATGGAGTCAGGGGATGGATGAAGCGGAGAGCCCCGTTTGGAGTGAGGCTGCAAAAGGGCATGCCAAGGGAAGTGTTCTGCTGTGCCAAGACTCGTGCTGCGCACGCTTTGTGGTTGGAGTGAGAAACAGGTTCCTTGGTGTTTTCTGCGAAACGCTTTAGCAGCCCGTTGGTGCTAGTATGGAGTCAGGGCATGGATGAAGCGGAGAGCCCCGTTTGGAGTGAGGCTGCAAAGGGCATGCCAAGGGAAGTGTTCTGCTGTGCCAAGACTCGTGCTGCGCACGCTTTGTGGTTGGAGTGAGAAACAGGTTCGTTGGTGTTTTCTGCGAAACGCTTTAGCAGCCCGTTGGTGCTAGTATGGAGTCAGGGGATGGATGAAGCGGAGAGCCCCGTTTGGAGTGAGGCTGCAAAGGGCATGCCAAGGGAAGTGTTCTGCTGTGCCAAGACTCGTGCTGCGCACGCTTTGTGGTTGGAGTGAGAAACAGGTTCCTTGGTGTTTTCTGCGAAACGCTTTAGCAGCCCGTTGGTGCTAGTATGGAGTCAGGGGATGGATGAAGCGGAGAGCCCCGTTTGGAGTGAGGCTGCAAAGGGCATGCCAAGGGAAGTGTTCTGCTGTGCCAAGACTCGTGCTGCGCACGCTTTGTGGTTGGAGTGAGAAACAGGTTCCTTGGTGTTTTCTGCGAAACGCTTTAGCAGCCCGTTGGTGCTAGTATGGAGTCAGGGGATGGATGAAGCGGAGAGCCCCGTTTGGAGTGAGGCTGCAAAGGGCATGCCAAGGGAAGTGTTCTGCTGTGCCAAGACTCGTGCTGCGCACGCTTTGTGGTTGGAGTGAGAAACAGGTTCCTTGGTGTTTTCTGCGAAACGCTTTAGCAGCCCGTTGGTGCTAGTATGGAGTCAGGGGATGGATGAAGCGGAGAGCCCCGTTTGGAGTGAGGCTGCAAAGGGCATGCCAAGGGAAGTGTTCTGCTGTGCCAAGACTCGTGCTGCGCACTGCTTTGTGGTTGGAGTGAGAAACAGGTTCCTTGGTGTTTTCTGCGAAACGCTTTAGCAGCCCGTTGGTGCTAGTATGGAGTCAGGGGATGGATGAAGCGGAGAGCCCCGTTTGGAGTGAGGCTGCAAAGGGCATGCCAAGGGAAGTGTTCTGCTGTGCCAAGACTCGTGCTGCGCACGCTTTGTGGTTGGAGTGAGAAACAGGTTCCTTGGTGTTTTCTGCGAAACGCTTTAGCAGCCCGTTGGTGCTAGTATGGAGTCAGGGGATGGATGAAGCGGAGAGCCCCGTTTGGAGTGAGGCTGCAAAGGGCATGCCAAGGGAAGTGTTCTGCTGTGCCAAGACTCGTGCTGCGCACGCTTTGTGGTTGGAGTGAGAAACAGGTTCCTTGGTGTTTTCTGCGAAACGCTTTAGCAGCCCGTTGGTGCTAGTATGGAGTCAGGGGATGGATGAAGCGGAGAGCCCCGTTTGGAGTGAGGCTGCAAAGGGCATGCCAAGGGAAGTGTTCTGCTGTGCCAAGACTCGTGCTGCGCACGCTTTGTGGTTGGAGTGAGAAACAGGTTCCTTGGTGTTTTCTGCGAAACGCTTTAGCAGCCCGTTGGTGCTAGTATGGAGTCAGGGGATGGATGAAGCGGAGAGCCCCGTTTGGAGTGAGGCTGCAAAGGGCATGCCAAGGGAAGTGTTCTGCTGTGCCAAGACTCGTGCTGCGCACGCTTTGTGGTTGGAGTGAGAAACAGGTTCCTTGGTGTTTTCTGCGAAACGCTTTAGCAGCCCGTTGGTGCTAGTATGGAGTCAGGGGATGGATGAAGCGGAGAGCCCCGTTTGGAGTGAGGCTGCAAAGGGCATGCCAAGGGAAGTGTTCTGCTGTGCCAAGACTCGTGCTGCGCACGCTTTGTGGTTGGAGTGAGAAACAGGTTCCTTGGTGTTTTCTGCGAAACGCTTTAGCAGCCCGTTGGTTCTAGTATGGAGTCAGGGGATGGATGAAGCGGAGAGCCCCGTTTGGAGTGAGGCTGCAAAGGGCATGCCAAGGGAAGTGTTCTGCTGTGCCAAGACTCGTGCTGCGCACGCTTTGTGGTTGGAGTGAGAAACAGGTTCCTTGGTGTTTTCTGCGAAACGCTTTAGCAGCCCGTTGGTGCTAGTATGGAGTCAGGGGATGGATGAAGCGGAGAGCCCCGTTTGGAGTGAGGCTGCAAAGGGCATGCCAAGGGAAGTGTTCTGCTGTGCCAAGACTCGTGCTGCGCACGCTTTGTGGTTGGAGTGAGAAACAGGTTCCTTGGTGTTTTCTGCGAAACGCTTTAGCAGCCCGTTGGTGCTAGTATGGAGTCAGGGGATGGATGAAGCGGAGAGCCCCGTTTGGAGTGAGGCTGCAAAGGGCATGCCAAGGGAAGTGTTCTGCTGTGCCAAGACTCGTGCTGCGCACGCTTTGTGGTTGGAGTGAGAAACAGGTTCCTTGGTGTTTTCTGCGAAACGCTTTAGCAGCCCGTTGGTGCTAGTATGGAGTCAGGGGATGGATGAAGCGGAGAGCCCCGTTTGGAGTGAGGCTGCAAAGGGCATGCCAAGGGAAGTGTTCTGCTGTGCCAAGACTCGTGCTGCGCACGCTTTGTGGTTGGAGTGAGAAACAGGTTCGTTGGTGTTTTCTGCGAAACGCTTTAGCAGCCCGTTGGTGCTAGTATGGAGTCAGGGGCTGGATGAAGCGGAGAGCCCCGTTTGGAGTGAGGCTGCAAAGGGCATGCCAAGGGAAGTGTTCTGCTGTGCCAAGACTCGTGCTGCGCACGCTTTGTGGTTGGAGTGAGAAACAGGTTCCTTGGTGTTTTCTGCGAAACGCTTTAGCAGCCCGTTGGTGCTAGTATGGAGTCAGGGGATGGATGAAGCGGAGAGCCCCGTTTGGAGTGAGGCTGCAAAGGGCATGCCAAGGGAAGTGTTCTGCTGTGCCAAGACTCGTGCTGCGCACGCTTTGTGGTTGGAGTGAGAAACAGGTTCCTTGGTGTTTTCTGCGAAACGCTTTAGCAGCCCGTTGGTGCTAGTATGGAGTCAGGGGCTGGATGAAGCGGAGAGCCCCGTTTGGAGTGAGGCTGCAAAGGGCATGCCAAGGGAAGTGTTCTGCTGTGCCAAGACTCGTGCTGCGCACAGCTTTGTGGTTGGAGTGAGAAACAGGTTCCTTGGTGTTTTCTGCGAAACGCTTTAGCAGCCCGTTGGTGCTGGTATGAGTCAGGGATGGATGAAGCGGAGAGCCCCGTTTGGAGTGAGGCTGCAAAGGGCATGCCAAGGGAAGTGTTCTGCTGTGCCAAGACTCGTGCTGCGCACGCTTTGTGGTTGGAGTGAGAAACAGGTTCCTTGGTGTTTTCTGCGAAACGCTTTAGCAGCCCGTTGGTGCTAGTATGGAGTCAGGGGCTGGATGAAGCGGAGAGCCCCGTTTGGAGTGAGGCTGCAAAGGGCATGCCAAGGGAAGTGTTCTGCTGTGCCAAGACTCGTGCTGCGCACGCTTTGTGGTTGGAGTGAGAAACAGGTTCCTTGGTGTTTTCTGCGAAACGCTTTAGCAGCCCCGTTGGTGCTAGGTATGGAGTCAGGGGCTGGATGAAGCGGAGAGCCCCGTTTGGAGTGAGGCTGCAAAGGGCATGCCAAGGGAAGTGTTCTGCTGTGCCAAGACTCGTGCTGCGCACGCTTTGTGGTTGGAGTGAGAAACAGGTTCCTTGGTGTTTTCTGCGAAACGCTTTAGCAGCCCGTTGGTGCTAGTATGGAGTCAGGGGCTGGATGAAGCGGAGAGCCCCGTTTGGAGTGAGGCTGCAAAGGGCATGCCAAGGGAAGTGTTCTGCTGTGCCAAGACTCGTGCTGCGCACGCTTTGTGGTTGGAGTGAGAAACAGGTTCCTTGGTGTTTTCTGCGAAACGCTTTAGCAGCCCGTTGGTGCTGGTATGGAGTCAGGGGATGGATGAAGCGGAGAGCCCCGTTTGGAGTGAGGCTGCAAAGGGCATGCCAAGGGAAGTGTTCTGCTGTGCCAAGACTCGTGCTGCGCACGCTTTGTGGTTGGAGTGAGAAACAGGTTCCTTGGTGTTTTCTGCGAAACGCTTTAGCAGCCCGTTGGTGCTAGGTATGGAGTCAGGGGATGGATGAAGCGGAGAGCCCCGTTTGGAGTGAGGCTGCAAAGGGCATGCCAAGGGAAGTGTTCTGCTGTGCCAAGACTCGTGCTGCGCACGCTTTGTGGTTGGAGTGAGAAACAGGTTCCTTGGTGTTTTCTGCGAAACGCTTTAGCAGCCCGTTGGTGCTAGTATGGAGTCAGGGGCTGGATGAAGCGGAGAGCCCCGTTTGGAGTGAGGCTGCAAAGGGCATGCCAAGGGAAGTGTTCTGCTGTGCCAAGACTCGTGCTGCGCACGCTTTGTGGTTGGAGTGAGAAACAGGTTCCTTGGTGTTTTCTGCGAAACGCTTTAGCAGCCCGTTGGTGCTAGTATGGAGTCAGGGGATGGATGAAGCGGAGAGCCCCGTTTGGAGTGAGGCTGCAAAGGGCATGCCAAGGGAAGTGTTCTGCTGTGCCAAGACTCGTGCTGCGCACGCTTTGTGGTTGGAGTGAGAAACAGGTTCCTTGGTGTTTTCTGCGAAACGCTTTAGCAGCCCGTTGGTGCTAGTATGGAGTCAGGGGCTGGATGAAGCGGAGAGCCCCGTTTGGAGTGAGGCTGCAAAGGGCATGCCAAGGGAAGTGTTCTGCTGTGCCAAGACTCGTGCTGCGCACGCTTTGTGGTTGGAGTGAGAAACAGGTTCCTTGGTGTTTTCTGCGAAACGCTTTAGCAGCCCGTTGGTGCTAGTATGGAGTCAGGGGCTGGATGAAGCGGAGAGCCCCGTTTGGAGTGAGGCTGCAAAGGGCATGCCAAGGGAAGTGTTCTGCTGTGCCAAGACTCGTGCTGCGCACGCTTTGTGGTTGGAGTGAGAAACAGGTTCCTTGGTGTTTTCTGCGAAACGCTTTAGCAGCCCGTTGGTGCTAGTATGGAGTCAGGGGATGGATGAAGCGGAGAGCCCCGTTTGGAGTGAGGCTGCAAAGGGCATGCCAAGGGAAGTGTTCTGCTGTGCCAAGACTCGTGCTGCGCACGCTTTGTGGTTGGAGTGAGAAACAGGTTCCTTGGTGTTTTCTGCGAAACGCTTTAGCAGCCCGTTGGTGCTAGTATGGAGTCAGGGGCTGGATGAAGCGGAGAGCCCCGTTTGGAGTGAGGCTGCAAAGGGCATGCCAAGGGAAGTGTTCTGCTGTGCCAAGACTCGTGCTGCGCACGCTTTGTGGTTGGAGTGAGAAACAGGTTCCTTGGTGTTTTCTGCGAAACGCTTTAGCAGCCCGTTGGTGCTAGTATGGAGTCAGGGGATGGATGAAGCGGAGAGCCCCGTTTGGAGTGAGGCTGCAAAGGGCATGCCAAGGGAAGTGTTCTGCTGTGCCAAGACTCGTGCTGCGCACGCTTTGTGGTTGGAGTGAGAAACAGGTTCCTTGGTGTTTTCTGCGAAACGCTTTAGCAGCCCGTTGGTGCTAGTATGGAGTCAGGGGATGGATGAAGCGGAGAGCCCCGTTTGGAGTGAGGCTGCAAAGGGCATGCCAAGGGAAGTGTTCTGCTGTGCCAAGACTCGTGCTGCGCACGCTTTGTGGTTGGAGTGAGAAACAGGTTCCTTGGTGTTTTCTGCGAAACGCTTTAGCAGCCCGTTGGTGCTAGTATGGAGTCAGGGGCTGGATGAAGCGGAGAGCCCCGTTTGGAGTGAGGCTGCAAAGGGCATGCCAAGGGAAGTGTTCTGCTGTGCCAAGACTCGTGCTGCGCACGCTTTGTGGTTGGAGTGAGAAACAGGTTCCTTGGTGTTTTCTGCGAAACGCTTTAGCAGCCCGTTGGTTCTAGTATGGAGTCAGGGATGGATGAAGCGGAGAGCCCCGTTTGGAGTGAGGCTGCAAAGGGCATGCCAAGGGAAGTGTTCTGCTGTGCCAAGACTCGTGCTGCGCACGCTTTGTGGTTGGAGTGAGAAACAGGTTCCTTGGTGTTTTCTGCGAAACGCTTTAGCAGCCCGTTGGTGCTAGTATGGAGTCAGGGGATGGATGAAGCGGAGAGCCCCGTTTGGAGTGAGGCTGCAAAGGGCATGCCAAGGGAAGTGTTCTGCTGTGCCAAGACTCGTGCTGCGCACGCTTTGTGCTTGGAGTGAGAAACAGGTTCCTTGGTGTTTTCTGCGAAACGCTTTAGCAGCCCGTTGGTGCTAGTATGGAGTCAGGGGATGGATGAAGGAGAGCCCCGTTTGGAGTGAGGCTGCAAAGGGCATGCCAAGGGAAGTGTTCTGCTGTGCCAAGACTCGTGCTGCGCACGCTTTGTGGTTGGAGTGAGAAACAGGTTCCTTGGTGTTTTCTGCGAAACGCTTTAGCAGCCCGTTGGTGCTAGTATGGAGTCAGGGGATGGATGAAGCGGAGAGCCCCGTTTGGAGTGAGGCTGCAAAGGGCATGCCAAGGGAAGTGTTCTGCTGTGCCAAGACTCGTGCTGCGCACGCTTTGTGGTTGGAGTGAGAAACAGGTTCCTTGGTGTTTTCTGCGAAACGCTTTAGCAGCCCGTTGGTGCTAGTATGGAGTCAGGGGATGGATGAAGCGGAGAGCCCCGTTTGGAGTGAGGCTGCAAAGGGCATGCCAAGGGAAGTGTTCTGCTGTGCCAAGACTCGTGCTGCGCACGCTTTGTGCTTGGAGTGAGAAACAGGTTCCTTGGTGTTTTCTGCGAAACGCTTTAGCAGCCCGTTGGTGCTAGTATGGAGTCAGGGGATGGATGAAGCGGAGCCCGTTTGGAGTGAGGCTGCAAAGGGCATGCCAAGGGAAGTGTTCTGCTGTGCCAAGACTCGTGCTGCGCACGCTTTGTGGTTGGAGTGAGAAACAGGTTCCTTGGTGTTTTCTGCGAAACGCTTTAGCAGCCCGTTGGTGCTAGTATGGAGTCAGGGGATGGATGAAGCGGAGAGCCCCGTTTGGAGTGAGGCTGCAAAGGGCATGCCAAGGGAAGTGTTCTGCTGTGCCAAGACTCGTGCTGCGCACGCTTTGTGGTTGGAGTGAGAAACAGGTTCCTTGGTGTTTTCTGCGAAACGCTTTAGCAGCCCGTTGGTGCTAGTATGGAGTCAGGGGCTGGATGAAGCGGAGAGCCCCGTTTGGAGTGAGGCTGCAAAGGGCATGCCAAGGGAAGTGTTCTGCTGTGCCAAGACTCGTGCTGCGCACGCTTTGTGGTTGGAGTGAGAAACAGGTTCCTTGGTGTTTTCTGCGAAACGCTTTAGCAGCCCGTTGGTGCTAGTATGGAGTCAGGGGATGGATGAAGCGAGAGCCCCGTTTGGAGTGAGGCTGCAAAGGGCATGCCAAGGGAAGTGTTCTGCTGTGCCAAGACTCGTGCTGCGCACGCTTTGTGGTTGGAGTGAGAAACAGGTTCCTTGGTGTTTTCTGCGAAACGCTTTAGCAGCCCCGTTGGTGCTAGTATGGAGTCAGGGGCTGGATGAAGCGGAGAGCCCCGTTTGGAGTGAGGCTGCAAAGGGCATGCCAAGGGAAGTGTTCTGCTGTGCCAAGACTCGTGCTGCGCACGCTTTGTGGTTGGAGTGAGAAACAGGTTCCTTGGTGTTTTCTGCGAAACGCTTTAGCAGCCCGTTGGTGCTAGTATGGAGTCAGGGGCTGGATGAAGCGGAGAGCCCCGTTTGGAGTGAGGCTGCGAAGGGCATGCCAAGGGAAGTGTTCTGCTGTGCCAAGACTCGTGCTGCGCACGCTTTGTGGTTGGAGTGAGAAACAGGTTCCTTGGTGTTTTCTGCGAAACGCTTTAGCAGCCCGTTGGTTCTAGTATGGAGTCAGGGGATGGATGAAGCGGAGAGCCCCGTTTGGAGTGAGGCTGCAAAGGGCATGCCAAGGGAAGTGTTCTGCTGTGCCAAGACTCGTGCTGCGCACGCTTTGTGGTTGGAGTGAGAAACAGGTTCCTTGGTGTTTTCTGCGAAACGCTTTAGCAGCCCGTTGGTGCTGGTATGGAGTCAGGGGATGGATGAAGCGGAGAGCCCCGTTTGGAGTGAGGCTGCAAAGGGCATGCCAAGGGAAGTGTTCTGCTGTGCCAAGACTCGTGCTGCGCACGCTTTGTGGTTGGAGTGAGAAACAGGTTCCTTGGTGTTTTCTGCGAAACGCTTTAGCAGCCCGTTGGTGCTAGTATGGAGTCAGGGGCTGGATGAAGCGGAGAGCCCCGTTTGGAGTGAGGCTGCAAAGGGCATGCCAAGGGAAGTGTTCTGCTGTGCCAAGACTCGTGCTGCGCACGCTTTGTGGTTGGAGTGAGAAACAGGTTCCTTGGTGTTTTCTGCGAAACGCTTTAGCAGCCCGTTGGTGCTAGTATGGAGTCAGGGGATGGATGAAGCGGAGAGCCCCGTTTGGAGTGAGGCTGCAAAGGGCATGCCAAGGGAAGTGTTCTGCTGTGCCAAGACTCGTGCTGCGCACGCTTTGTGGTTGGAGTGAGAAACAGGTTCCTTGGTGTTTTCTGCGAAACGCTTTAGCAGCCCGTTGGTGCTAGTATGGAGTCAGGGCTGGATGAAGCGGAGAGCCCCGTTTGGAGTGAGGCTGCAAAGGGCATGCCAAGGGAAGTGTTCTGCTGTGCCAAGACTCGTGCTGCGCACGCTTTGTGGTTGGAGTGAGAAACAGGTTCCTTGGTGTTTTCTGCGAAACGCTTTAGCAGCCCGTTGGTGCTAGTATGGAGTCAGGGGATGGATGAAGCGGAGAGCCCCGTTTGGAGTGAGGCTGCAAAGGGCATGCCAAGGGAAGTGTTCTGCTGTGCCAAGACTCGTGCTGCGCACGCTTTGTGGTTGGAGTGAGAAACAGGTTCCTTGGTGTTTTCTGCGAAACGCTTTAGCAGCCCGTTGGTGCTAGTATGGAGTCAGGGGCTGGATGAAGCGGAGAGCCCCGTTTGGAGTGAGGCTGCAAAGGGCATGCCAAGGGAAGTGTTCTGCTGTGCCAAGACTCGTGCTGCGCACGCTTTGTGGTTGGAGTGAGAAACAGGTTCCTTGGTGTTTTCTGCGAAACGCTTTAGCAGCCCCTTGGTGCTAGTATGGAGTCAGGGGCTGGATGAAGCGGAGAGCCCCGTTTGGAGTGAGGCTGCAAAGGGCATGCCAAGGGAAGTGTTCTGCTGTGCCAAGACTCGTGCTGCGCACGCTTTGTGGTTGGAGTGAGAAACAGGTTCCTTGGTGTTTTCTGCGAAACGCTTTAGCAGCCCGTTGGTGCTAGTATGGAGTCAGGGGATGGATGAAGCGGAGAGCCCCGTTTGGAGTGAGGCTGCAAAGGGCATGCCAAGGGAAGTGTTCTGCTGTGCCAAGACTCGTGCTGCGCACGCTTTGTGGTTGGAGTGAGAAACAGGTTCGTTGGTGTTTTCTGCGAAACGCTTTAGCAGCCCGTTGGTGCTAGTATGGAGTCAGGGGCTGGATGAAGCGGAGAGCCCCGTTTGGAGTGAGGCTGCAAAGGGCATGCCAAGGGAAGTGTTCTGCTGTGCCAAGACTCGTGCTGCGCACGCTTTGTGGTTGGAGTGAGAAACAGGTTCCTTGGTGTTTTCTGCGAAACGCTTTAGCAGCCCGTTGGTGCTAGTATGGAGTCAGGGGCTGGATGAAGCGGAGAGCCCCGTTTGGAGTGAGGCTGCAAAGGGCATGCCAAGGGAAGTGTTCTGCTGTGCCAAGACTCGTGCTGCGCACGCTTTGTGGTTGGAGTGAGAAACAGGTTCCTTGGTGTTTTCTGCGAAACGCTTTAGCAGCCCGTTGGTGCTAGTATGGAGTCAGGGGATGGATGAAGCGGAGAGCCCCGTTTGGAGTGAGGCTGCAAAGGGCATGCCAAGGGAAGTGTTCTGCTGTGCCAAGACTCGTGCTGCGCACGCTTTGTGGTTGGAGTGAGAAACAGGTTCCTTGGTGTTTTCTGCGAAACGCTTTAGCAGCCCGTTGGTGCTAGTATGGAGTCAGGGGCTGGATGAAGCGGAGAGCCCCGTTTGGAGTGAGGCTGCGAAGGGCATGCCAAGGGAAGTGTTCTGCTGTGCCAAGACTCGTGCTGCGCACGCTTTGTGGTTGGAGTGAGAAACAGGTTCCTTGGTGTTTTCTGCGAAACGCTTTAGCAGCCCGTTGGTGCTAGTATGGAGTCAGGGGATGGATGAAGCGGAGAGCCCCGTTTGGAGTGAGGCTGCAAAGGGCATGCCAAGGGAAGTGTTCTGCTGTGCCAAGACTCGTGCTGCGCACGCTTTGTGCTTGGAGTGAGAAACAGGTTCCTTGGTGTTTTCTGCGAAACGCTTTAGCAGCCCGTTGGTGCTAGTATGGAGTCAGGGGATGGATGAAGCGGCCCGTTTGGAGTGAGGCTGCAAAGGGCATGCCAAGGGAAGTGTTCTGCTGTGCCAAGACTCGTGCTGCGCACGCTTTGTGCTTGGAGTGAGAAACAGGTTCCTTGGTGTTTTCTGCGAAACGCTTTAGCAGCCCGTTGGTGCTAGTATGGAGTCAGGGGATGGATGAAGCCCCGTTTGGAGTGAGGCTGCAAAGGGCATGCCAAGGGAAGTGTTCTGCTGTGCCAAGACTCGTGCTGCGCACGCTTTGTGGTTGGAGTGAGAAACAGGTTCCTTGGTGTTTTCTGCGAAACGCTTTAGCAGCCCGTTGGTTCTAGTATGGAGTCAGGGGATGGATGAAGCGGAGAGCCCCGTTTGGAGTGAGGCTGCAAAGGGCATGCCAAGGGAAGTGTTCTGCTGTGCCAAGACTCGTGCTGCGCACGCTTTGTGCTTGGAGTGAGAAACAGGTTCCTTGGTGTTTTCTGCGAAACGCTTTAGCAGCCAGTTGGTGCTAGTATGGAGTCAGGGGATGGATGAAGGAGCCCCGTTTGGAGTGAGGCTGCAAAGGGCATGCCAAGGGAAGTGTTCTGCTGTGCCAAGACTCGTGCTGCGCACGCTTTGTGCTTGGAGTGAGAAACAGGTTCCTTGGTGTTTTCTGCGAAACGCTTTAGCAGCCCGTTGGTGCTAGTATGGAGTCAGGGGATGGATGAAGCCCCGTTTGGAGTGAGGCTGCAAAGGGCATGCCAAGGGAAGTGTTCTGCTGTGCCAAGACTCGTGCTGCGCACGCTTTGTGGTTGGAGTGAGAAACAGGTTCCTTGGTGTTTTCTGCGAAACGCTTTAGCAGCCCGTTGGTGCTAGTATGGAGTCAGGGGATGGATGAAGCGGAGAGCCCCGTTTGGAGTGAGGCTGCAAAGGGCATGCCAAGGGAAGTGTTCTGCTGTGCCAAGACTCGTGCTGCGCACGCTTTGTGGTTGGAGTGAGAAACAGGTTCCTTGGTGTTTTCTGCGAAACGCTTTAGCAGCCCGTTGGTGCTAGTATGGAGTCAGGGGCTGGATGAAGCGGAGAGCCCCGTTTGGAGTGAGGCTGCAAAGGGCATGCCAAGGGAAGTGTTCTGCTGTGCCAAGACTCGTGCTGCGCACGCTTTGTGGTTGGAGTGAGAAACAGGTTCCTTGGTGTTTTCTGCGAAACGCTTTAGCAGCCCGTTGGTGCTAGTATGGAGTCAGGGGATGGATGAAGCGGAGAGCCCCGTTTGGAGTGAGGCTGCAAAGGGCATGCCAAGGGAAGTGTTCTGCTGTGCCAAGACTCGTGCTGCGCACGCTTTGTGGTTGGAGTGAGAAACAGGTTCCTTGGTGTTTTCTGCGAAACGCTTTAGCAGCCCCTTGGTGCTAGTATGGAGTCAGGGGCTGGATGAAGCGGAGAGCCCCGTTTGGAGTGAGGCTGCAAAGGGCATGCCAAGGGAAGTGTTCTGCTGTGCCAAGACTCGTGCTGCGCACGCTTTGTGGTTGGAGTGAGAAACAGGTTCCTTGGTGTTTTCTGCGAAACGCTTTAGCAGCCCGTTGGTGCTAGTATGGAGTCAGGGGCTGGATGAAGCGGAGAGCCCCGTTTGGAGTGAGGCTGCGAAGGGCATGCCAAGGGAAGTGTTCTGCTGTGCCAAGACTCGTGCTGCGCACGCTTTGTGGTTGGAGTGAGAAACAGGTTCCTTGGTGTTTTCTGCGAAACGCTTTAGCAGCCCGTTGGTTCTAGTATGGAGTCAGGGGATGGATGAAGCGGAGAGCCCCGTTTGGAGTGAGGCTGCAAAGGGCATGCCAAGGGAAGTGTTCTGCTGTGCCAAGACTCGTGCTGCGCACGCTTTGTGGTTGGAGTGAGAAACAGGTTCCTGGTGTTTTCTGCGAAACGCTTTAGCAGCCCGTTGGTGCTAGTATGGAGTCAGGGGCTGGATGAAGCGGAGAGCCCCGTTTGGAGTGAGGCTGCAAAGGGCATGCCAAGGGAAGTGTTCTGCTGTGCCAAGACTCGTGCTGCGCACGCTTTGTGGTTGGAGTGAGAAACAGGTTCCTTGGTGTTTTCTGCGAAACGCTTTAGCAGCCCGTTGGTGCTGGTATGGAGTCAGGGGATGGATGAAGCGGAGAGCCCCGTTTGGAGTGAGGCTGCAAAGGGCATGCCAAGGGAAGTGTTCTGCTGTGCCAAGACTCGTGCTGCGCACGCTTTGTGGTTGGAGTGAGAAACAGGTTCCTTGGTGTTTTCTGCGAAACGCTTTAGCAGCCCCTTGGTGCTAGTATGGAGTCAGGGGCTGGATGAAGCGGAGAGCCCCGTTTGGAGTGAGGCTGCAAAGGGCATGCCAAGGGAAGTGTTCTGCTGTGCCAAGACTCGTGCTGCGCACGCTTTGTGGTTGGAGTGAGAAACAGGTTCCTTGGTGTTTTCTGCGAAACGCTTTAGCAGCCCGTTGGTGCTAGTATGGAGTCAGGGGATGGATGAAGCGGAGAGCCCCGTTTGGAGTGAGGCTGCAAAGGGCATGCCAAGGGAAGTGTTCTGCTGTGCCAAGACTCGTGCTGCGCACGCTTTGTGGTTGGAGTGAGAAACAGGTTCCTTGGTGTTTTCTGCGAAACGCTTTAGCAGCCCGTTGGTGCTAGTATGGAGTCAGGGGATGGATGAAGCGGAGAGACCCGTTTGGAGTGAGGCTGCAAAGGGCATGCCAAGGGAAGTGTTCTGCTGTGCCAAGACTCGTGCTGCGCACGCTTTGTGGTTGGAGTGAGAAACAGGTTCCTTGGTGTTTTCTGCGAAACGCTTTAGCAGCCCCGTTGGTGCTAGTATGGAGTCAGGGGCTGGATGAAGCGGAGAGCCCCGTTTGGAGTGAGGCTGCAAAGGGCATGCCAAGGGAAGTGTTCTGCTGTGCCAAGACTCGTGCTGCGCACGCTTTGTGGTTGGAGTGAGAAACAGGTTCCTTGGTGTTTTCTGCGAAACGCTTTAGCAGCCCGTTGGTGCTAGTATGGAGTCAGGGGCTGGATGAAGCGGAGAGCCCCGTTTGGAGTGAGGCTGCAAAGGGCATGCCAAGGGAAGTGTTCTGCTGTGCCAAGACTCGTGCTGCGCACGCTTTGTGGTTGGAGTGAGAAACAGGTTCCTTGGTGTTTTCTGCGAAACGCTTTAGCAGCCCGTTGGTGCTAGTATGGAGTCAGGGGATGGATGAAGCGGAGAGCCCCGTTTGGAGTGAGGCTGCAAAGGGCATGCCAAGGGAAGTGTTCTGCTGTGCCAAGACTCGTGCTGCGCACGCTTTGTGGTTGGAGTGAGAAACAGGTTCCTTGGTGTTTTCTGCGAAACGCTTTAGCAGCCCGTTGGTGCTAGTATGGAGTCAGGGGCTGGATGAAGCGGAGAGCCCCGTTTGGAGTGAGGCTGCAAAGGGCATGCCAAGGGAAGTGTTCTGCTGTGCCAAGACTCGTGCTGCGCACGCTTTGTGGTTGGAGTGAGAAACAGGTTCCTTGGTGTTTTCTGCGAAACGCTTTAGCAGCCCGTTGGTGCTAGTATGGAGTCAGGGGATGGATGAAGCGGAGAGCCCCGTTTGGAGTGAGGCTGCAAAGGGCATGCCAAGGGAAGTGTTCTGCTGTGCCAAGACTCGTGCTGCGCACGCTTTGTGGTTGGAGTGAGAAACAGGTTCCTTGGTGTTTTCTGCGAAACGCTTTAGCAGCCCGTTGGTGCTAGTATGGAGTCAGGGGATGGATGAAGCGGAGAGCCCCGTTTGGAGTGAGGCTGCAAAGGGCATGCCAAGGGAAGTGTTCTGCTGTGCCAAGACTCGTGCTGCGCACGCTTTGTGGTTGGAGTGAGAAACAGGTTCCTTGGTGTTTTCTGCGAAACGCTTTAGCAGCCCGTTGGTGCTAGTATGGAGTCAGGGGCTGGATGAAGCGGAGAGCCCCGTTTGGAGTGAGGCTGCAAAGGGCATGCCAAGGGAAGTGTTCTGCTGTGCCAAGACTCGTGCTGCGCACGCTTTGTGGTTGGAGTGAGAAACAGGTTCCTTGGTGTTTTCTGCGAAACGCTTAGCAGCCCGTTGGTGCTAGTATGGAGTCAGGGGATGGATGAAGCGGAGAGCCCCGTTTGGAGTGAGGCTGCAAAGGGCATGCAAGGGAAGTGTTCTGCTGTGCCAAGACTCGTGCTGCGCACGCTTTGTGGTTGGAGTGAGAAACAGGTTCCTTGGTGTTTTCTGCGAAACGCTTTAGCAGCCCGTTGGTGCTAGTATGGAGTCAGGGGATGGATGAAGCGGAGAGCCCCGTTTCGAGTGAGGCTGCAAAGGGCATGCCAAGGGAAGTGTTCTGCTGTGCCAAGACTCGTGCTGCGCACGCTTTGTGGTTGGAGTGAGAAACAGGTTCCTTGGTGTTTTCTGCGAAACGCTTTAGCAGCCCCTTGGTGCTAGTATGGAGTCAGGGGATGGATGAAGCGGAGAGCCCCGTTTGGAGTGAGGCTGCAAAGGGCATGCCAAGGGAAGTGTTCTGCTGTGCCAAGACTCGTGCTGCGCACGCTTTGTGGTTGGAGTGAGAAACAGGTTCCTTGGTGTTTTCTGCGAAACGCTTTAGCAGCCCGTTGGTGCTAGTATGGAGTTAGGGGATGGATGAAGCGGAGAGCCCCGTTTGGAGTGAGGCTGCAAAGGGCATGCCAAGGGAAGTGTTCTGCTGTGCCAAGACTCGTGCTGCGCACGCTTTGTGGTTGGAGTGAGAAACAGGTTCCTTGGTGTTTTCTGCGAAACGCTTTAGCAGCCCGTTGGTGCTAGTATGGAGTCAGGGGATGGATGAAGCGGAGAGCCCCGTTTGGAGTGAGGCTGCAAAGGGCATGCCAAGGGAAGTGTTCTGCTGTGCCAAGACTCGTGCTGCGCACGCTTTGTGGTTGGAGTGAGAAACAGGTTCCTTGGTGTTTTCTGCGAAACGCTTTAGCAGCCCGTTGGTGCTGGTATGGAGTCAGGGGATGGATGAAGCGGAGAGCCCCGTTTCGAGTGAGGCTGTGAAGGGCATTCCAAGGGAAGTGTTCTGCTGTGCCAAGACTCGTGCTGCGCACGCTTTGTGGTTGGAGTGAGAAACAGGTTCCTTGGTGTTTTCTGCGAAACGCTTTAGCAGCCCGTTGGTGCTAGTATGGAGTCAGGGGATGGATGAAGCGGAGAGCCCCGTTTCGAGTGAGGCTGCAAAGGGCATGCCAAGGGGAAGTGTTCTGCTGTGCCAAGACTCGTGCTGCGCACGCTTTGTGGTTGGAGTGAGAAACAGGTTCCTTGGTGTTTTCTGCGAAACGCTTTAGCAGCCCCTTGGTGCTAGTATGGAGTCAGGGGATGGATGAAGCGGAGAGCCCCGTTTGGAGTGAGGCTGCAAAGGGCATGCCAAGGGAAGTGTTCTGCTGTGCCAAGACTCGTGCTGCGCACGCTTTGTGGTTGGAGTGAGAAACAGGTTCCTTGGTGTTTTCTGCGAAACGCTTTAGCAGCCCGTTGGTGCTAGTATGGAGTTAGGGGATGGATGAAGCGGAGAGCCCCGTTTGGAGTGAGGCTGCAAAGGGCATGCCAAGGGAAGTGTTCTGCTGTGCCAAGACTCGTGCTGCGCACGCTTTGTGGTTGGAGTGAGAAACAGGTTCGTTGGTGTTTTCTGCGAAACGCTTTAGCAGCCCGTTGGTGCTAGTATGGAGTCAGGGGATGGATGAAGCGGAGAGCCCCGTTTGGAGTGAGGCTGCAAAGGGCATGCCAAGGGAAGTGTTCTGCTGTGCCAAGACTCGTGCTGCGCACGCTTTGTGGTTGGAGTGAGAAACAGGTTCCTTGGTGTTTTCTGCGAAACGCTTTAGCAGCCCGTTGGTGCTGGTATGGAGTCAGGGGATGGATGAAGCGGAGAGCCCCGTTTCGAGTGAGGCTGTGAAGGGCATTCCAAGGGAAGTGTTCTGCTGTGCCAAGACTCGTGCTGCGCACGCTTTGTGGTTGGAGTGAGAAACAGGTTCCTTGGTGTTTTCTGCGAAACGCTTTAGCAGCCCGTTGGTTCTAGTATGGCGTCAGGGGATGGATGAAGCGGAGAGCCCCGTTTGGAGTTATGCTGCAAAGGGCATGCCAAGGGAAGTGTTCTGCTGTGCCAAGACTCGTGCTGCGCACGCTTTGTGGTTGGAGTGAGAAACAGGTTCCTTGGTGTTTTCTGCGAAACGCTTTAGCAGTCCGTTGGTGCTAGTATGGAGTCAGGGGCTGGATGAAGCGGAGAGGCCCGTTTGGAGTGAGGCTGCAAAGGGCATGCCAAGGGAAGTGTTCTGCTGTGCCAAGACTCGTGCTGCTCACGCTTTGTGGTTGGAGTGAGAAACAGGTTCCTTGGTGTTTTCTGCGAAACGCTTTAGCAGCCCGTTGGTGCTAGTATGGAGTCAGGGGCTGGATGAAGCGGAGAGCCCCGTTTGGAGTGAGGCTGCAAAGGGCATGCCAAGGGAAGTGTTCTGCTGTGCCAAGACTCGTGCTGCGCACGCTTTGTGGTTGGAGTGAGAAACAGGTTCCTTGGTGTTTTCTGCGAAACGCTTTAGCAGCCCGTTGGTGCTGGTATGGAGTCAGGGGCTGGATGAAGCGGAGAGCCCCGTTTGGAGTGAGGCTGCGAAGGGCATGCCAAGCGAAGTGTTCTGCTGTGCCAAGACTCGTGCTGCGCACGCTTTGTGGTTGGAGTGAGAAACAGGTTCCTTGGTGTTTTCTGCGAAACGCTTTAGCAGCCCGTTGGTGCTGGTATGGAGTCAAGGGCTGGATGAAGCGGAGAGCCCCGTTTGGAGTGAGGCTGCAAAGGGCATGCCAAGGGAAGTGTTCTGCTGTGCCAAGACTCGTGCTGCGCACGCTTTGTGGTTGGAGTGAGAAACAGGTTCCTTGGTGTTTTATGCGAAACGCTTTAGCAGCCCGTTGGTGCTAGTATGGAGTCAGGGGCTGGATGAAGCGGAGAGGCCCGTTTGGAGTGAGGCTGCAAAGGGCATGCCAAGGGAAGTGTTCTGCTGTGCCAAGACTCGTGCTGCGCACGCTTTGTGGTTGGAGTGAGAAACAGGTTCCTTGGTGTTTTCTGCGAAACGCTTTAGCAGCCCGTTGGTGCTAGTATGGAGTCAGGGGCTGGATGAAGCGGAGAGCCCCGTTTGGAGTGAGGCTGCAAAGGGCATGCCAAGGGAAGTGTTCTGCTGTGCCAAGACTCGTGCTGCGCACGCTTTGTGGTTGGAGTGAGAAACAGGTTCCTTGGTGTTTTATGCGAAACGCTTTAGCAGGCCGTTGGTGCTAGTATGGAGTCAGGGGATGGATGAAGCGGAGAGTCCCGTTTGGAGTGAGGCTGCAAAGGGCATGCCAAGGGAAGTGTTCTGCTGTGCCAAGACTCGTGCTGCGCACGCTTTGTGGTTGGAGTGAGAAACAGGTTCCTTGGTGTTTTCTGCGAAACGCTTTAGCAGCCCGTTGGTGCTAGTATGGAGTCAGGGGATGGATGAAGCGGAGAGCCCCGTTTGGAGTGAGGCTGCAAAGGGCATGCCAAGGGAAGTGTTCTGCTGTGCCAAGACTCGTGCTGCGCACGCTTTGTGGTTGGAGTGAGAAACAGGTTCGTTGGTGTTTTCTGCGAAACGCTTTAGCAGCCCGTTGGTGCTAGTATGGAGTCAGGGGATGGATGAAGCGGAGAGCCCCGTTTGGAGTGAGGCTGCAAAGGGCATGCCAAGGGAAGTGTTCTGCTGTGCCAAGACTCGTGCTGCGCACGCTTTGTGGTTGGAGTGAGAAACAGGTTCCTTGGTGTTTTCTGCGAAACGCTTTAGCAGCCCCTTGGTGCTGGTATGGAGTCAGGGGATGGATGAAGCGGAGAGGCCCGTTTGGAGTGAGGCTGCAAAGGGCATGCCAAAGGAAGTGTTCTGCTGTGCCAAGACTCGTGCTGCGCACGCTTTGTGGTTGGAGTGAGAAACAGGTTCCTTGGTGTTTTCTGCGAAACGCTTTAGCAGCCCGTTGGTGCTGGTATGGAGTCAAGGGCTGGATGAAGCGGAGAGCCCCGTTTGGAGTGAGGCTGCAAAGGGCATGCCAAGGGAAGTGTTCTGCTGTGCCAAGACTCGTGCTGCGCACGCTTTGTGGTTGGAGTGAGAAACAGGTTCGTTGGTGTTTTCTGCGAAACGCTTTAGCAGCCCGTTGGTGCTGGTATGGAGTCAGGGGCTGGATGAAGCGGAGAGGCCCATTTGGAGTGAGGCTGCAAAGGGCATGCCAAGGGAAGTGTTCTGCTGTGCCAAGACTCGTGCTGCGCACGCTTTGTGGTTGGAGTGAGAAACAGGTTCCTTGGTGTTTTCTGCAAAACGCTTTAGCAGCCCTTGGTGCTAGTATGGAGTCAGGGGCTGGATGAAGCGGAGAGGCCCGTTTGGAGTGAGGCTGCAAAGGGCATGCCAAGGGAAGTGTTCTGCTGTGCCAAGACTCGTGCTGCGCACGCTTTGTGGTTGGAGTGAGAAACAGGTTCCTTGGTGTTTTATGCGAAACGCTTTAGCAGGCCGTTGGTGCTAGTATGGAGTCAGGGGATGGATGAAGCGGAGAGCCCCGTTTGGAGTGAGGCTGCAAAGGGCATGCCAAGGGAAGTGTTCTGCTGTGCCAAGACTCGTGCTGCGCACGCTTTGTGGTTGGAGTGAGAAACAGGTTCCTTGGTGTTTTCTGCGAAACGCTTTAGCAGCCCGTTGGTGCTAGTATGGAGTCAGGGGATGGATGAAGCGGAGAGCCCCGTTTGGAGTGAGGCTGCAAAGGGCATGCCAAGGGAAGTGTTCTGCTGTGCCAAGACTCGTGCTGCGCACGCTTTGTGGTTGGAGTGAGAAACAGGTTCCTTGGTGTTTTCTGCGAAACGCTTTAGCAGCCCGTTGGTGCTAGTATGGAGTCAGGGGCTGGATGAAGCGGAGAGCCCCGTTTGGAGTGAGGCTGCAAAGGGCATGCCAAGGGAAGTGTTCTGCTGTGCCAAGACTCGTGCTGCGCACGCTTTGTGGTTGGAGTGAGAAACAGGTTCCTTGGTGTTTTCTGCGAAACGCTTTAGCAGCCCGTTGGTGCTAGTATGGAGTCAGGGGATGGATGAAGCGGAGAGCCCCGTTTGGAGTGAGGCTGCAAAGGGCATGCCAAGGGAAGTGTTCTGCTGTGCCAAGACTCGTGCTGCGCACGCTTTGTGGTTGGAGTGAGAAACAGGTTCCTTGGTGTTTTCTGCGAAACGCTTTAGCAGCCCGTTGGTGCTGGTATGGAGTCAGGGGATGGATGAAGCGGAGAGCCCCGTTTGGAGTGAGGCTGCAAAGGGCATGCCAAGGGAAGTGTTCTGCTGTGCCAAGACTCGTGCTGCGCACGCTTTGTGGTTGGAGTGAGAAACAGGTTCCTTGGTGTTTTCTGCGAAACGCTTTAGCAGCCCGTTGGTGCTAGTATGGAGTCAAGGGCTGGATGAAGCGGAGAGCCCCGTTTGGAGTGAGGCTGCAAAGGGCATGCCAAGGGAAGTGTTCTGCTGTGCCAAGACTCGTGCTGCGCACGCTTTGTGGTTGGAGTGAGAAACAGGTTCGTTTGTGTTTTCTGCGAAACGCTTTAGCAGCCCGTTGGTGCTGGTATGGAGTCAGGGGCTGGATGAAGCGGAGAGGCCCATTTGGAGTGAGGCTGCAAAGGGCATGCCAAGGGAAGTGTTCTGCTGTGCCAAGACTCGTGCTGCGCACGCTTTGTGGTTGGAGTGAGAAACAGGTTCCTTGGTGTTTTCTGCGAAACGCTTTAGCAGCCCCTTGGTGCTAGTATGGAGTCAGGGGCTGGATGAAGCGGAGAGGCCCGTTTGGAGTGAGGCTGCAAAGGGCATGCCAAGGGAAGTGTTCTGCTGTGCCAAGACTCGTGCTGCGCACGCTTTGTGGTTGGAGTGAGAAACAGGTTCCTTGGTGTTTTCTGCGAAACGCTTTAGCAGCCCGTTGGTGCTAGTATGGAGTCAGGGGCTGGATGAAGCGGAGAGCCCCGTTTGGAGTGAGGCTGCAAAGGGCATGCCAAGGGAAGTGTTCTGCTGTGCCAAGACTCGTGCTGCGCACGCTTTGTGGTTGGAGTGAGAAACAGGTTCCTTGGTGTTTTCTGCGAAACGCTTTAGCAGCCCGTTGGTGCTAGTATGGAGTCAGGGGATGGATGAAGCGGAGAGCCCCGTTTGGAGTGAGGCTGCAAAGGGCATGCCAAGGGAAGTGTTCTGCTGTGCCAAGACTCGTGCTGCGCACGCTTTGTGGTTGGAGTGAGAAACAGGTTCCTTGGTGTTTTCTGCGAAACGCTTTAGCAGCCCGTTGGTGCTAGTATGGAGTCAGGGGCTGGATGAAGCGGAGAGCCCCGTTTGGAGTGAGGCTGCAAAGGGCATGCCAAGGGAAGTGTTCTGCTGTGCCAAGACTCGTGCTGCGCACGCTTTGTGGTTGGAGTGAGAAACAGGTTCCTTGGTGTTTTCTGCGAAACGCTTTAGCAGCCCGTTGGTGCTAGTATGGAGTCAGGGGCTGGATGAAGCGGAGAGCCCCGTTTGGAGTGAGGCTGCAAAGGGCATGCCAAGGGAAGTGTTCTGCTGTGCCAAGACTCGTGCTGCGCACGCTTTGTGGTTGGAGTGAGAAACAGGTTCCTTGGTGTTTTCTGCGAAACGCTTTAGCAGCCCGTTGGTGCTAGTATGGAGTCAGGGGATGGATGAAGCGGAGAGCCCCGTTTGGAGTGAGGCTGCAAAGGGCATGCCAAGGGAAGTGTTCTGCTGTGCCAAGACTCGTGCTGCGCACGCTTTGTGGTTGGAGTGAGAAACAGGTTCCTTGGTGTTTTCTGCGAAACGCTTTAGCAGCCCCTTGGTGCTAGTATGGAGTCAGGGGATGGATGAAGCGGAGAGCCCCGTTTGGAGTGAGGCTGCAAAGGGCATGCCAAGGGAAGTGTTCTGCTGTGCCAAGACTCGTGCTGCGCACGCTTTGTGGTTGGAGTGAGAAACAGGTTCCTTGGTGTTTTCTGCGAAACGCTTTAGCAGCCCGTTGGTGCTAGTATGGAGTTAGGGGATGGATGAAGCGGAGAGCCCCGTTTGGAGTGAGGCTGCAAAGGGCATGCCAAGGGAAGTGTTCTGCTGTGCCAAGACTCGTGCTGCGCACGCTTTGTGGTTGGAGTGAGAAACAGGTTCCTTGGTGTTTTCTGCGAAACGCTTTAGCAGCCCGTTGGTGCTAGTATGGAGTCAGGGGATGGATGAAGCGGAGAGCCCCGTTTGGAGTGAGGCTGCAAAGGGCATGCCAAGGGAAGTGTTCTGCTGTGCCAAGACTCGTGCTGCGCACGCTTTGTGGTTGGAGTGAGAAACAGGTTCCTTGGTGTTTTCTGCGAAACGCTTTAGCAGCCCGTTGGTGCTGGTATGGAGTCAGGGGATGGATGAAGCGGAGAGCCCCGTTTCGAGTGAGGCTGTGAAGGGCATGCCAAGGGAAGTGTTCTGCTGTGCCAAGACTCGTGCTGCGCACGCTTTGTGGTTGGAGTGAGAAACAGGTTCCTTGGTGTTTTCTGCGAAACGCTTTAGCAGCCCGTTGGTTCTAGTATGGCGTCAGGGGATGGATGAAGCGGAGAGCCCGTTTGGAGTTATGCTGCAAAGGGCATGCCAAGGGAAGTGTTCTGCTGTGCCAAGACTCGTGCTGCGCACGCTTTGTGGTTGGAGTGAGAAACAGGTTCCTTGGTGTTTTCTGCGAAACGCTTTAGCAGTCCGTTGGTGCTAGTATGGAGTCAGGGGCTGGATGAAGCGGAGAGCCCGTTTGGAGTGAGGCTGCAAAGGGCATGCCAAGGGAAGTGTTCTGCTGTGCCAAGACTCGTGCTGCTCACGCTTTGTGGTTGGAGTGAGAAACAGGTTCCTTGGTGTTTTCTGCGAAACGCTTTAGCAGCCCGTTGGTGCTAGTATGGAGTCAGGGGCTGGATGAAGCGGAGAGCCCCGTTTGGAGTGAGGCTGCAAAGGGCATGCCAAGGGAAGTGTTCTGCTGTGCCAAGACTCGTGCTGCGCACACTTTGTGGTTGGAGTGAGAAACAGGTTCCTTGGTGTTTTCTGCGAAACGCTTTAGCAGCCCGTTGGTGCTAGTATGGAGTCAGGGGATGGATGAAGCGGAGAGTCCCGTTTGGAGTGAGGCTGCAAAGGGCATGCCAAGGGAAGTGTTCTGCTGTGCCAAGACTCGTGCTGCGCACGCTTTGTGGTTGGAGTGAGAAATAGGTTCGTTCGTATTTTCTGCGAAACGCTTTAGCAGCCCGTTGGTGCTAGTATGGAGTCAGGGGCTGGATGAAGCGGAGAGCCCCGTTTGGAGTGAGGCTGCAAAGGGCATGCCAAGGGAAGTGTTCTGCTGTGCCAAGACTCGTGCTGCACACGCTTTGTGGTTGGAGTGAGAAACAGGTTCCTTGGTGTTGTCTGCGAAACGCTTTAGCAGCCCGTTGGTGCTAGTATGGAGTCAGGGGATGGATGAAGCGGAGAGCCCCGTTTGGAGTGAGGCTGCAAAGGGCATGCCAAGGGAAGTGTTCTGCTGTGCCAAGACTCGTGCTGCGCACGCTTTGTGGTTGGAGTGAGAAACAGGTTCCTTGGTGTTTTCTGCGAAACGCTTTAGCAGCCCGTTGGTGCTAGTATGGAGTCAGGGGCTGGATGAAGCGGAGAGCCCCGTTTGGAGTGAGGCTGCAAAGGGCATGCCAAGGGAAGTGTTCTGCTGTGCCAAGACTCGTGCTGCGCACGCTTTGTGGTTGGAGTGAGAAACAGGTTCCTTGGTGTTTTCTGCGAAACGCTTTAGCAGCCCGTTGGTGCTAGTATGGAGTCAGGGGATGGATGAAGCGGAGAGCCCCGTTTGGAGTGAGGCTGCAAAGGGCATGCCAAGGGAAGTGTTCTGCTGTGCCAAGACTCGTGCTGCGCACGCTTTGTGGTTGGAGTGAGAAACAGGTTCCTTGGTGTTTTCTGCGAAACGCTTTAGCAGCCCGTTGGTGCTAGTATGGAGTCAGGGGATGGATGAAGCGGAGAGCCCCGTTTGGAGTGAGGCTGCAAAGGGCATGCCAAGGGAAGTGTTCTGCTGTGCCAAGACTCGTGCTGCGCACGCTTTGTGGTTGGAGTGAGAAACAGGTTCCTTGGTGTTTTCTGCGAAACGCTTTAGCAGCCCGTTGGTGCTAGTATGGAGTCAGGGGATGGATGAAGCGGAGAGCCCCGTTTGGAGTGAGGCTGCAAAGGGCATGCCAAGGGAAGTGTTCTGCTGTGCCAAGACTCGTGCTGCGCACGCTTTGTGGTTGGAGTGAGAAACAGGTTCCTTGGTGTTTTCTGCGAAACGCTTTAGCAGCCCGTTGGTGCTAGTATGGAGTCAGGGGCTGGATGAAGCGGAGAGCCCCGTTTGGAGTGAGGCTGCAAAGGGCATGCCAAGGGAAGTGTTCTGCTGTGCCAAGACTCGTGCTGCGCACGCTTTGTGGTTGGAGTGAGAAACAGGTTCGTTGGTGTTTTCTGCGAAACGCTTTAGCAGCCCGTTGGTGCTAGTATGGAGTCAAGGGCTGGATGAAGCGGAGAGCCCCGTTTGGAGTGAGGCTGCAAAGGGCATGCCAAGGGAAGTGTTCTGCTGTGCCAAGACTCGTGCTGCGCACGCTTTGTGGTTGGAGTGAGAAACAGGTTCGTTTGTGTTTTCTGCGAAACGCTTTAGCAGCCCGTTGGTGCTGGTATGGAGTCAGGGGCTGGATGAAGCGGAGAGGCCCATTTGGAGTGAGGCTGCAAAGGGCATGCCAAGGGAAGTGTTCTGCTGTGCCAAGACTCGTGCTGCGCACGCTTTGTGGTTGGAGTGAGAAACAGGTTCCTTGGTGTTTTCTGCGAAACGCTTTAGCAGCCCCTTGGTGCTAGTATGGAGTCAGGGGCTGGATGAAGCGGAGAGGCCCGTTTGGAGTGAGGCTGCAAAGGGCATGCCAAGGGAAGTGTTCTGCTGTGCCAAGACTCGTGCTGCGCACGCTTTGTGGTTGGAGTGAGAAACAGGTTCCTTGGTGTTTTCTGCGAAACGCTTTAGCAGCCCGTTGGTGCTAGTATGGAGTCAGGGGCTGGATGAAGCGGAGAGCCCCGTTTGGAGTGAGGCTGCAAAGGGCATGCCAAGGGAAGTGTTCTGCTGTGCCAAGACTCGTGCTGCGCACGCTTTGTGGTTGGAGTGAGAAACAGGTTCCTTGGTGTTTTCTGCGAAACGCTTTAGCAGCCCGTTGGTGCTAGTATGGAGTCAGGGGATGGATGAAGCGGAGAGCCCCGTTTGGAGTGAGGCTGCAAAGGGCATGCCAAGGGAAGTGTTCTGCTGTGCCAAGACTCGTGCTGCGCACGCTTTGTGGTTGGAGTGAGAAACAGGTTCCTTGGTGTTTTCTGCGAAACGCTTTAGCAGCCCGTTGGTGCTAGTATGGAGTCAGGGGCTGGATGAAGCGGAGAGCCCCGTTTGGAGTGAGGCTGCAAAGGGCATGCCAAGGGAAGTGTTCTGCTGTGCCAAGACTCGTGCTGCGCACGCTTTGTGGTTGGAGTGAGAAACAGGTTCCTTGGTGTTTTCTGCGAAACGCTTTAGCAGCCCGTTGGTGCTAGTATGGAGTCAGGGGCTGGATGAAGCGGAGAGCCCCGTTTGGAGTGAGGCTGCAAAGGGCATGCCAAGGGAAGTGTTCTGCTGTGCCAAGACTCGTGCTGCGCACGCTTTGTGGTTGGAGTGAGAAACAGGTTCCTTGGTGTTTTCTGCGAAACGCTTTAGCAGCCCGTTGGTGCTAGTATGGAGTCAGGGGATGGATGAAGCGGAGAGCCCCGTTTGGAGTGAGGCTGCAAAGGGCATGCCAAGGGAAGTGTTCTGCTGTGCCAAGACTCGTGCTGCGCACGCTTTGTGGTTGGAGTGAGAAACAGGTTCCTTGGTGTTTTCTGCGAAACGCTTTAGCAGCCCCTTGGTGCTAGTATGGAGTCAGGGGATGGATGAAGCGGAGAGCCCCGTTTGGAGTGAGGCTGCAAAGGGCATGCCAAGGGAAGTGTTCTGCTGTGCCAAGACTCGTGCTGCGCACGCTTTGTGGTTGGAGTGAGAAACAGGTTCCTTGGTGTTTTCTGCGAAACGCTTTAGCAGCCCGTTGGTGCTAGTATGGAGTTAGGGGATGGATGAAGCGGAGAGCCCCGTTTGGAGTGAGGCTGCAAAGGGCATGCCAAGGGAAGTGTTCTGCTGTGCCAAGACTCGTGCTGCGCACGCTTTGTGGTTGGAGTGAGAAACAGGTTCCTTGGTGTTTTCTGCGAAACGCTTTAGCAGCCCGTTGGTGCTAGTATGGAGTCAGGGGATGGATGAAGCGGAGAGCCCCGTTTGGAGTGAGGCTGCAAAGGGCATGCCAAGGGAAGTGTTCTGCTGTGCCAAGACTCGTGCTGCGCACGCTTTGTGGTTGGAGTGAGAAACAGGTTCCTTGGTGTTTTCTGCGAAACGCTTTAGCAGCCCGTTGGTGCTGGTATGGAGTCAGGGGATGGATGAAGCGGAGAGCCCCGTTTCGAGTGAGGCTGTGAAGGGCATGCCAAGGGAAGTGTTCTGCTGTGCCAAGACTCGTGCTGCGCACGCTTTGTGGTTGGAGTGAGAAACAGGTTCCTTGGTGTTTTCTGCGAAACGCTTTAGCAGCCCGTTGGTTCTAGTATGGCGTCAGGGGATGGATGAAGCGGAGAGCCCCGTTTGGAGTTATGCTGCAAAGGGCATGCCAAGGGAAGTGTTCTGCTGTGCCAAGACTCGTGCTGCGCACGCTTTGTGGTTGGAGTGAGAAACAGGTTCCTTGGTGTTTTCTGCGAAACGCTTTAGCAGTCCGTTGGTGCTAGTATGGAGTCAGGGGCTGGATGAAGCGGAGAGGCCCGTTTGGAGTGAGGCTGCAAAGGGCATGCCAAGGGAAGTGTTCTGCTGTGCCAAGACTCGTGCTGCTCACGCTTTGTGGTTGGAGTGAGAAACAGGTTCCTTGGTGTTTTCTGCGAAACGCTTTAGCAGCCCGTTGGTGCTAGTATGGAGTCAGGGGCTGGATGAAGCGGAGAGCCCCGTTTGGAGTGAGGCTGCAAAGGGCATGCCAAGGGAAGTGTTCTGCTGTGCCAAGACTCGTGCTGCGCACACTTTGTGGTTGGAGTGAGAAACAGGTTCCTTGGTGTTTTCTGCGAAACGCTTTAGCAGCCCGTTGGTGCTAGTATGGAGTCAGGGGATGGATGAAGCGGAGAGTCCCGTTTGGAGTGAGGCTGCAAAGGGCATGCCAAGGGAAGTGTTCTGCTGTGCCAAGACTCGTGCTGCGCACGCTTTGTGGTTGGAGTGAGAAATAGGTTCGTTCGTATTTTCTGCGAAACGCTTTAGCAGCCCGTTGGTGCTAGTATGGAGTCAGGGGCTGGATGAAGCGGAGAGCCCCGTTTGGAGTGAGGCTGCAAAGGGCATGCCAAGGGAAGTGTTCTGCTGTGCCAAGACTCGTGCTGCACACGCTTTGTGGTTGGAGTGAGAAACAGGTTCCTTGGTGTTGTCTGCGAAACGCTTTAGCAGCCCGTTGGTGCTAGTATGGAGTCAGGGGATGGATGAAGCGGAGAGCCCCGTTTGGAGTGAGGCTGCAAAGGGCATGCCAAGGGAAGTGTTCTGCTGTGCCAAGACTCGTGCTGCGCACGCTTTGTGGTTGGAGTGAGAAACAGGTTCCTTGGTGTTTTCTGCGAAACGCTTTAGCAGCCCGTTGGTGCTAGTATGGAGTCAGGGGCTGGATGAAGCGGAGAGCCCCGTTTGGAGTGAGGCTGCAAAGGGCATGCCAAGGGAAGTGTTCTGCTGTGCCAAGACTCGTGCTGCGCACGCTTTGTGGTTGGAGTGAGAAACAGGTTCCTTGGTGTTTTCTGCGAAACGCTTTAGCAGCCCGTTGGTGCTAGTATGGAGTCAGGGGATGGATGAAGCGGAGAGCCCCGTTTGGAGTGAGGCTGCAAAGGGCATGCCAAGGGAAGTGTTCTGCTGTGCCAAGACTCGTGCTGCGCACGCTTTGTGGTTGGAGTGAGAAACAGGTTCCTTGGTGTTTTCTGCGAAACGCTTTAGCAGCCCGTTGGTGCTAGTATGGAGTCAGGGGATGGATGAAGCGGAGAGCCCCGTTTGGAGTGAGGCTGCAAAGGGCATGCCAAGGGAAGTGTTCTGCTGTGCCAAGACTCGTGCTGCGCACGCTTTGTGGTTGGAGTGAGAAACAGGTTCCTTGGTGTTTTCTGCGAAACGCTTTAGCAGCCCGTTGGTGCTAGTATGGAGTCAGGGGATGGATGAAGCGGAGAGCCCCGTTTGGAGTGAGGCTGCAAAGGGCATGCCAAGGGAAGTGTTCTGCTGTGCCAAGACTCGTGCTGCGCACGCTTTGTGGTTGGAGTGAGAAACAGGTTCCTTGGTGTTTTCTGCGAAACGCTTTAGCAGCCCGTTGGTGCTAGTATGGAGTCAGGGGCTGGATGAAGCGGAGAGCCCCGTTTGGAGTGAGGCTGCAAAGGGCATGCCAAGGGAAGTGTTCTGCTGTGCCAAGACTCGTGCTGCGCACGCTTTGTGGTTGGAGTGAGAAACAGGTTCGTTGGTGTTTTCTGCGAAACGCTTTAGCAGCCCGTTGGTGCTAGTATGGAGTCAGGGGATGGATGAAGCGGAGAGCCCCGTTTGGAGTGAGGCTGCAAAGGGCATGCCAAGGGAAGTGTTCTGCTGTGCCAAGACTCGTGCTGCGCACGCTTTGTGGTTGGAGTGAGAAACAGGTTCGTTGGTGTTTTCTGCGAAACGCTTTAGCAGCCCGTTGGTGCTAGTATGGAGTCAGGGGATGGATGAAGCGGAGAGCCCCGTTTGGAGTGAGGCTGCAAAGGGCATGCCAAGGGAAGTGTTCTGCTGTGCCAAGACTCGTGCTGCGCACGCTTTGTGGTTGGAGTGAGAAACAGGTTCCTTGGTGTTTTCTGCGAAACGCTTTAGCAGCCCGTTGGTGCTGGTATGGAGTCAGGGGCTGGATGAAGCGGAGAGCCCCGTTTGGAGTGAGGCTGCGAAGGGCATGCCAAGCGAAGTGTTCTGCTGTGCCAAGACTCGTGCTGCGCACGCTTTGTGGTTGGAGTGAGAAACAGGTTCCTTGGTGTTTTCTGCGAAACGCTTTAGCAGCCCGTTGGTGCTGGTATGGAGTCAAGGGCTGGATGAAGCGGAGAGCCCCGTTTGGAGTGAGGCTGCAAAGGGCATGCCAAGGGAAGTGTTCTGCTGTGCCAAGACTCGTGCTGCGCACGCTTTGTGGTTGGAGTGAGAAACAGGTTCCTTGGTGTTTTCTGCGAAACGCTTTAGCAGCCCGTTGGTGCTAGTATGGAGTCAGGGGCTGGATGAAGCGGAGAGCCCCGTTTGGAGTGAGGCTGCAAAGGGCATGCCAAGGGAAGTGTTCTGCTGTGCCAAGACTCGTGCTGCGCACGCTTTGTGGTTGGAGTGAGAAACAGGTTCCTTGGTGTTTTCTGCGAAACGCTTTAGCAGCCCGTTGGTGCTAGTATGGAGTCAGGGGATGGATGAAGCGGAGAGCCCCGTTTGGAGTGAGGCTGCAAAGGGCATGCCAAGGGAAGTGTTCTGCTGTGCCAAGACTCGTGCTGCGCACGCTTTGTGGTTGGAGTGAGAAACAGGTTCCTTGGTGTTTTCTGCGAAACGCTTTAGCAGCCCGTTGGTGCTAGTATGGAGTTAGGGGATGGATGAAGCGGAGAGCCCCGTTTGGAGTGAGGCTGCAAAGGGCATGCCAAGGGAAGTGTTCTGCTGTGCCAAGACTCGTGCTGCGCACGCTTTGTGGTTGGAGTGAGAAACAGGTTCCTTGGTGTTTTCTGCGAAACGCTTTAGCAGCCCGTTGGTGCTAGTATGGAGTCAGGGGATGGATGAAGCGGAGAGCCCCGTTTGGAGTGAGGCTGCAAAGGGCATGCCAAGGGAAGTGTTCTGCTGTGCCAAGACTCGTGCTGCGCACGCTTTGTGGTTGGAGTGAGAAACAGGTTCGTTTGTGTTTTCTGCGAAACGCTTTAGCAGCCCGTTGGTGCTGGTATGGAGTCAGGGGATGGATGAAGCGGAGAGCCCCGTTTCGAGTGAGGCTGTGAAGGGCATGCCAAGGGAAGTGTTCTGCTGTGCCAAGACTCGTGCTGCGCACGCTTTGTGGTTGGAGTGAGAAACAGGTTCCTTGGTGTTTTCTGCGAAACGCTTTAGCAGCCCGTTGGTTCTAGTATGGCGTCAGGGGATGGATGAAGCGGAGAGCCCCGTTTGGAGTTATGCTGCAAAGGGCATGCCAAGGGAAGTGTTCTGCTGTGCCAAGACTCGTGCTGCGCACGCTTTGTGGTTGGAGTGAGAAACAGGTTCCTTGGTGTTTTCTGCGAAACGCTTTAGCAGTCCGTTGGTGCTAGTATGGAGTCAGGGGCTGGATGAAGCGGAGAGGCCCGTTTGGAGTGAGGCTGCAAAGGGCATGCCAAGGGAAGTGTTCTGCTGTGCCAAGACTCGTGCTGCTCACGCTTTGTGGTTGGAGTGAGAAACAGGTTCCTTGGTGTTTTCTGCGAAACGCTTTAGCAGCCCGTTGGTGCTAGTATGGAGTCAGGGGCTGGATGAAGCGGAGAGCCCCGTTTGGAGTGAGGCTGCAAAGGGCATGCCAAGGGAAGTGTTCTGCTGTGCCAAGACTCGTGCTGCGCACGCTTTGTGGTTGGAGTGAGAAACAGGTTCCTTGGTGTTTTCTGCGAAACGCTTTAGCAGCCCGTTGGTGCTAGTATGGAGTCAGGGGATGGATGAAGCGGAGAGTCCCGTTTGGAGTGAGGCTGCAAAGGGCATGCCAAGGGAAGTGTTCTGCTGTGCCAAGACTCGTGCTGCGCACGCTTTGTGGTTGGAGTGAGAAATAGGTTCGTTCGTGTTTTCTGCGAAACGCTTTAGCAGCCCGTTGGTGCTAGTATGGAGTCAGGGGCTGGATGAAGCGGAGAGCCCCGTTTGGAGTGAGGCTGCAAAGGGCATGCCAAGGGAAGTGTTCTGCTGTGCCAAGACTCGTGCTGCGCACGCTTTGTGGTTGGAGTGAGAAACAGGTTCCTTGGTGTTGTCTGCGAAACGCTTTAGCAGCCCGTTGGTGCTAGTATGGAGTCAGGGGCTGGATGAAGCGGAGAGCCCCGTTTGGAGTGAGGCTGCAAAGGGCATGCCAAGGGAAGTGTTCTGCTGTGCCAAGACTCGTGCTGCGCACGCTTTGTGGTTGGAGTGAGAAACAGGTTCCTTGGTGTTTTCTGCGAAACGCTTTAGCAGCCCGTTGGTGCTAGTATGGAGTCAGGGGCTGGATGAAGCGGAGAGCCCCGTTTGGAGTGAGGCTGCAAAGGGCATGCCAAGGGAAGTGTTCTGCTGTGCCAAGACTCGTGCTGCGCACGCTTTGTGGTTGGAGTGAGAAACAGGTTCGTTGGTGTTTTCTGCGAAACGCTTTAGCAGCCCGTTGGTGCTAGTATGGAGTCAGGGGCTGGATGAAGCGGAGAGCCCCGTTTGGAGTGAGGCTGCAAAGGGCATGCCAAGGGAAGTGTTCTGCTGTGCCAAGACTCGTGCTGCGCACGCTTTGTGGTTGGAGTGAGAAACAGGTTCCTTGGTGTTTTCTGCGAAACGCTTTAGCAGCCCGTTGGTGCTAGTATGGAGTCAGGGGCTGGATGAAGCGGAGAGCCCCGTTTGGAGTGAGGCTGCAAAGGGCATGCCAAGGGAAGTGTTCTGCTGTGCCAAGACTCGTGCTGCGCACGCTTTGTGGTTGGAGTGAGAAACAGGTTCCTTGGTGTTTTCTGCGAAACGCTTTAGCAGCCCGTTGGTGCTAGTATGGAGTCAGGGGATGGATGAAGCGGAGAGCCCCGTTTGGAGTGAGGCTGCAAAGGGCATGCCAAGGGAAGTGTTCTGCTGTGCCAAGACTCGTGCTGCGCACGCTTTGTGGTTGGAGTGAGAAACAGGTTCCTTGGTGTTTTCTGCGAAACGCTTTAGCAGCCCGTTGGTGCTAGTATGGAGTCAGGGGCTGGATGAAGCGGAGAGCCCCGTTTGGAGTGAGGCTGCAAAGGGCATGCCAAGGGAAGTGTTCTGCTGTGCCAAGACTCGTGCTGCGCACGCTTTGTGGTTGGAGTGAGAAACAGGTTCGTTGGTGTTTTCTGCGAAACGCTTTAGCAGCCCGTTGGTGCTAGTATGGAGTCAGGGGATGGATGAAGCGGAGAGCCCCGTTTGGAGTGAGGCTGCAAAGGGCATGCCAAGGGAAGTGTTCTGCTGTGCCAAGACTCGTGCTGCGCACGCTTTGTGGTTGGAGTGAGAAACAGGTTCGTTGGTGTTTTCTGCGAAACGCTTTAGCAGCCCGTTGGTGCTAGTATGGAGTCAGGGGATGGATGAAGCGGAGAGCCCCGTTTGGAGTGAGGCTGCAAAGGGCATGCCAAGGGAAGTGTTCTGCTGTGCCAAGACTCGTGCTGCGCACGCTTTGTGGTTGGAGTGAGAAACAGGTTCCTTGGTGTTTTCTGCGAAACGCTTTAGCAGCCCGTTGGTGCTGGTATGGAGTCAGGGGCTGGATGAAGCGGAGAGCCCCGTTTGGAGTGAGGCTGCGAAGGGCATGCCAAGGGAAGTGTTCTGCTGTGCCAAGACTCGTGCTGCGCACGCTTTGTGGTTGGAGTGAGAAACAGGTTCCTTGGTGTTTTCTGCGAAACGCTTTAGCAGCCCGTTGGTGCTGGTATGGAGTCAAGGGCTGGATGAAGCGGAGAGCCCCGTTTGGAGTGAGGCTGCAAAGGGCATGCCAAGGGAAGTGTTCTGCTGTGCCAAGACTCGTGCTGCGCACGCTTTGTGGTTGGAGTGAGAAACAGGTTCCTTGGTGTTTTCTGCGAAACGCTTTAGCAGCCCGTTGGTGCTAGTATGGAGTCAGGGGCTGGATGAAGCGGAGAGGCCCGTTTGGAGTGAGGCTGCAAAGGGCATGCCAAGGGAAGTGTTCTGCTGTGCCAAGACTCGTGCTGCTCACGCTTTGTGGTTGGAGTGAGAAACAGGTTCCTTGGTGTTTTCTGCGAAACGCTTTAGCAGCCCGTTGGTGCTGGTATGGAGTCAGGGGCTGGATGAAGCGGAGAGCCCCGTTTGGAGTGAGGCTGCAAAGGGCATGCCAAGCGAAGTGTTCTGCTGTGCCAAGACTCGTGCTGCGCACGCTTTGTGGTTGGAGTGAGAAACAGGTTCCTTGGTGTTTTCTGCGAAACGCTTTAGCAGCCCGTTGGTGCTGGTATGGAGTCAAGGGCTGGATGAAGCGGAGAGCCCCGTTTGGAGTGAGGCTGCAAAGGGCATGCCAAGGGAAGTGTTCTGCTGTGCCAAGACTCGTGCTGCGCACGCTTTGTGGTTGGAGTGAGAAACAGGTTCCTTGGTGTTTTCTGCGAAACGCTTTAGCAGCCCGTTGGTGCTAGTATGGAGTCAGGGGCTGGATGAAGCGGAGAGCCCCGTTTGGAGTGAGGCTGCAAAGGGCATGCCAAGGGAAGTGTTCTGCTGTGCCAAGACTCGTGCTGCGCACGCTTTGTGGTTGGAGTGAGAAACAGGTTCGTTGGTATTTTCTGCGAAACGCTTTAGCAGCCCGTTGGTGCTAGTATGGAGTCAGGGGATGGATGAAGCGGAGAGCCCCGTTTGGAGTGAGGCTGCAAAGGGCATGCCAAGGGAAGTGTTCTGCTGTGCCAAGACTCGTGCTGCGCACGCTTTGTGGTTGGAGTGAGAAACAGGTTCGTTGGTGTTTTCTGCGAAACGCTTTAGCAGCCCGTTGGTGCTAGTATGGAGTCAGGGGATGGATGAAGCGGAGAGCCCCGTTTGGAGTTATGCTGCAAAGGGCATGCCAAGGGAAGTGTTCTGCTGTGCCAAGACTCGTGCTGCGCACGCTTTGTGGTTGGAGTGAGAAACAGGTTCCTTGGTGTTTTCTGCGAAACGCTTTAGCAGCCCGTTGGTGCTAGTATGGAGTCAGGGGCTGGATGAAGCGGAGAGCCCCGTTTGGAGTGAGGCTGCAAAGGGCATGCCAAGGGAAGTGTTCTGCTGTGCCAAGACTCGTGCTGCGCACGCTTTGTGGTTGGAGTGAGAAACAGGTTCCTTGGTGTTTTCTGCGAAACGCTTTAGCAGCCCGTTGGTGCTAGTATGGAGTCAGGGGATGGATGAAGCGGAGAGCCCCGTTTGGAGTGAGGCTGCAAAGGGCATGCCAAGGGAAGTGTTCTGCTGTGCCAAGACTCGTGCTGCGCACGCTTTGTGGTTGGAGTGAGAAACAGGTTCCTTGGTGTTTTCTGCGAAACGCTTTAGCAGCCCGTTGGTGCTGGTATGGAGTCAGGGGCTGGATGAAGCGGAGAGCCCCGTTTGGAGTGAGGCTGCGAAGGGCATGCCAAGCGAAGTGTTCTGCTGTGCCAAGACTCGTGCTGCGCACGCTTTGTGGTTGGAGTGAGAAACAGGTTCCTTGGTGTTTTCTGCGAAACGCTTTAGCAGCCCGTTGGTGCTGGTATGGAGTCAAGGGCTGGATGAAGCGGAGAGCCCCGTTTGGAGTGAGGCTGCAAAGGGCATGCCAAGGGAAGTGTTCTGCTGTGCCAAGACTCGTGCTGCGCACGCTTTGTGGTTGGAGTGAGAAACAGGTTCCTTGGTGTTTTCTGCGAAACGCTTTAGCAGCCCGTTGGTGCTAGTATGGAGTCAGGGGCTGGATGAAGCGGAGAGGCCCGTTTGGAGTGAGGCTGCAAAGGGCATGCCAAGGGAAGTGTTCTGCTGTGCCAAGACTCGTGCTGCTCACGCTTTGTGGTTGGAGTGAGAAACAGGTTCCTTGGTGTTTTCTGCGAAACGCTTTAGCAGCCCGTTGGTGCTGGTATGGAGTCAGGGGCTGGATGAAGCGGAGAGCCCCGTTTGGAGTGAGGCTGCAAAGGGCATGCCAAGCGAAGTGTTCTGCTGTGCCAAGACTCGTGCTGCGCACGCTTTGTGGTTGGAGTGAGAAACAGGTTCCTTGGTGTTTTCTGCGAAACGCTTTAGCAGCCCGTTGGTGCTGGTATGGAGTCAAGGGCTGGATGAAGCGGAGAGCCCCGTTTGGAGTGAGGCTGCAAAGGGCATGCCAAGGGAAGTGTTCTGCTGTGCCAAGACTCGTGCTGCGCACGCTTTGTGGTTGGAGTGAGAAACAGGTTCCTTGGTGTTTTCTGCGAAACGCTTTAGCAGCCCGTTGGTGCTAGTATGGAGTCAGGGGCTGGATGAAGCGGAGAGCCCCGTTTGGAGTGAGGCTGCAAAGGGCATGCCAAGGGAAGTGTTCTGCTGTGCCAAGACTCGTGCTGCGCACGCTTTGTGGTTGGAGTGAGAAACAGGTTCCTTGGTGTTGTCTGCGAAACGCTTTAGCAGCCCGTTGGTGCTAGTATGGAGTCAGGGGCTGGATGAAGCGGAGAGCCCCGTTTGGAGTGAGGCTGCAAAGGGCATGCCAAGGGAAGTGTTCTGCTGTGCCAAGACTCGTGCTGCGCACGCTTTGTGGTTGGAGTGAGAAACAGGTTCCTTGGTGTTTTCTGCGAAACGCTTTAGCAGCCCGTTGGTGCTAGTATGGAGTCAGGGGATGGATGAAGCGGAGAGCCCCGTTTGGAGTGAGGCTGCAAAGGGCATGCCAAGGGAAGTGTTCTGCTGTGCCAAGACTCGTGCTGCGCACGCTTTGTGGTTGGAGTGAGAAACAGGTTCCTTGGTGTTTTCTGCGAAACGCTTTAGCAGCCCGTTGGTGCTAGTATGGAGTCAGGGGATGGATGAAGCGGAGAGCCCCGTTTGGAGTGAGGCTGCAAAGGGCATGCCAAGGGAAGTGTTCTGCTGTGCCAAGACTCGTGCTGCGCACGCTTTGTGGTTGGAGTGAGAAACAGGTTCCTTGGTGTTTTCTGCGAAACGCTTTAGCAGCCCGTTGGTGCTAGTATGGAGTCAGGGGATGGATGAAGCGGAGAGCCCCGTTTGGAGTGAGGCTGCAAAGGGCATGCCAAGGGAAGTGTTCTGCTGTGCCAAGACTCGTGCTGCGCACGCTTTGTGGTTGGAGTGAGAAACAGGTTCCTTGGTGTTTTCTGCGAAACGCTTTAGCAGCCCGTTGGTGCTAGTATGGAGTCAGGGGCTGGATGAAGCGGAGAGCCCCGTTTGGAGTGAGGCTGCAAAGGGCATGCCAAGGGAAGTGTTCTGCTGTGCCAAGACTCGTGCTGCGCACGCTTTGTGGTTGGAGTGAGAAACAGGTTCCTTGGTGTTTTCTGCGAAACGCTTTAGCAGCCCGTTGGTGCTAGTATGGAGTCAGGGGCTGGATGAAGCGGAGAGCCCCGTTTGGAGTGAGGCTGCAAAGGGCATGCCAAGGGAAGTGTTCTGCTGTGCCAAGACTCGTGCTGCGCACGCTTTGTGGTTGGAGTGAGAAATAGGTTCGTTCGTGTTTTCTGCGAAACGCTTTAGCAGCCCGTTGGTGCTAGTATGGAGTCAGGGGCTGGATGAAGCGGAGAGCCCCGTTTGGAGTGAGGCTGCAAAGGGCATGCCAAGGGAAGTGTTCTGCTGTGCCAAGACTCGTGCTGCGCACGCTTTGTGGTTGGAGTGAGAAACAGGTTCCTTGGTGTTTTCTGCGAAACGCTTTAGCAGCCCGTTGGTGCTAGTATGGAGTCAGGGGCTGGATGAAGCGGAGAGCCCCGTTTGGAGTGAGGCTGCAAAGGGCATGCCAAAGGAAGTGTTTTGCTGTGCCAAGACTCGTGCTGCGCACGCTTTGTGCTTGGAGTGAGAAACAGGTTCCTTGGTGTTTTCTGCGAAACGCTTTAGCAGCCCGTTGGTGCTAGTATGGAGTCAGGGGATGGATGAAGCGGAGAGCCCCGTTTGGAGTGAGGCTGCAAAGGGCATGCCAAAGGAAGTGTTTTGCTGTGCCAAGACTCGTGCTGCGCACGCTTTGTGCTTGGAGTGAGAAACAGGTTCCTTGGTGTTTTCTGCGAAACGCTTTAGCAGCCCGTTGGTGCTAGTATGGAGTCAGGGGATGGATGAAGCGGAGAGCCCCGTTTGGAGTGAGGCTGCAAAGGGCATGCCAAAGGAAGTGTTCTGCTGTGCCAAGAGTCGAGCTGCGCACTCTTTGTGGTTGGAGTGAGAAACAGGTTCCTTGGTGTTTTCTGCGAAACGCTTTAGCAGCCCGTTGGTGCTAGTATGGAGTCAGGGGATGGATGAAGCGGAGAGCCCCGTTTGGAGTGAGGCTGCAAAGGGCATGCCAAAGGAAGTGTTCTGCTGTGCCAAGACTCGTGCTGCGCACGCTTTGTGCTTGGAGTGAGAAACAGGTTCCTTGGTGTTTTCTGCGAAACGCTTTAGCAGCCCGTTGGTGCTAGTATGGAGTCAGGGGCTGGATGAAGCGGAGAGCCCCGTTTGGAGTGAGGCTGCAAAGGGCATGCCAAAGGAAGTGTTTTGCTGTGCCAAGACTCGTGCTGCGCACGCTTTGTGCTTGGAGTGAGAAACAGGTTCCTTGGTGTTTTCTGCGAAATGCTTTAGCAGCCCGTTGGTGCTAGTATGGAGTCAGGGGATGGATGAAGCGGAGAGCCCCGTTTGGAGTGAGGCTGCAAAGGTCATGCCAAGGGAAGTGTTCTGCTGTGCCAAGACTCGTGCTGCGCACGCTTTGTGGTTGGAGTGAGAAACAGGTTCCTTGGTGTTTTCTGCGAAACGCTTTAGCAGCCCGTTGGTGCTAGTATGGAGTCAGGGGATGGATGAAGCGGAGAGCCCCGTTTGGAGTGAGGCTGCAAAGGGCATGCCAAAGGAAGTGTTTTGCTGTGCCAAGACTCGTGCTGCGCACGCTTTGTGCTTGGAGTGAGAAACAGGTTCCTTGGTGTTTTCTGCGAAACGCTTTAGCAGCCCGTTGGTGCTAGTATGGAGTCAGGGGATGGATGAAGCGGAGAGCCCCGTTTGGAGTGAGGCTGCAAAGGGCATGCCAAAGGAAGTGTTTTGCTGTGCCAAGACTCGTGCTGCGCACGCTTTGTGCTTGGAGTGAGAAACAGGTTCCTTGGTGTTTTCTGCGAAACGCTTTAGCAGCCCGTTGGTGCTAGTATGGAGTCAGGGGATGGATGAAGCGGAGAGCCCCGTTTGGAGTGAGGCTGCAAAGGGCATGCCAAAGGAAGTGTTCTGCTGTGCCAAGACTCGTGCTGCGCACGCTTTGTGCTTGGAGTGAGAAACAGGTTCCTTGGTGTTTTCTGCGAAACGCTTTAGCAGCCCGTTGGTGCTAGTATGGAGTCAGGGGATGGATGAAGCGGAGAGCCCCGTTTGGAGTGAGGCTGCAAAGGGCATGCCAAAGGAAGTGTTTTGCTGTGCCAAGACTCGTGCTGCGCACGCTTTGTGCTTGGAGTGAGAAACAGGTTCCTTGGTGTTTTCTGCGAAACGCTTTAGCAGCCCGTTGGTGCTAGTATGGAGTCAGGGGATGGATGAAGCGGAGAGCCCCGTTTGGAGTGAGGCTGCAAAGGGCATGCCAAAGGAAGTGTTTTGCTGTGCCAAGACTCGTGCTGCGCACGCTTTGTGCTTGGAGTGAGAAACAGGTTCCTTGGTGTTTTCTGCGAAACGCTTTAGCAGCCCGTTGGTGCTAGTATGGAGTCAGGGGATGGATGAAGCGGAGAGCCCCGTTTGGAGTGAGGCTGCAAAGGGCATGCCAAAGGAAGTGTTTTGCTGTGCCAAGACTCGTGCTGCGCACGCTTTGTGCTTGGAGTGAGAAACAGGTTCCTTGGTGTTTTCTGCGAAACGCTTTAGCAGCCCGTTGGTGCTAGTATGGAGTCAGGGGATGGATGAAGCGGAGAGCCCCGTTTGGAGTGAGGCTGCAAAGGGCATGCCAAGGGAAGTGTTTTGCTGTGCCAAGAGTCGTGCTGCGCACGCTTTGTGGTTGGAGTGAGAAACAGGTTCCTTGGTGTTTTCTGCGAAACGCTTTAGCAGCCCGTTGGTGCTAGTATGGAGTCAGGGGATGGATGAAGCGGAGAGCCCCGTTTGGAGTGAGGCTGCAAAGGGCATGCCAAAGGAAGTGTTTTGCTGTGCCAAGACTCGTGCTGCGCACGCTTTGTGCTTGGAGTGAGAAACAGGTTTCTTGGGTGTTTTCTGCGAAACGCTTTAGCAGCCCGTTGGTGCTAGTATGGAGTCAGGGGATGGATGAAGCGGAGAGCCCTGTTTGGAGTGAGGCTGCAAAGGGCATGCCAAAGGAAGTGTTTTGCTGTGCCAAGACTCGTGCTGCGCACGCTTTGTGCTTGGAGTGAGAAACAGGTTCCTTGGTGTTTTCTGCGAAACGCTTTAGCAGCCCGTTGGTGCTAGTATGGAGTCAGGGGATGGATGAAGCGGAGAGCCCCGTTTGGAGTGAGACTGCAAAGGGCATGCCAAAGGAAGTGTTCTGCTGTGCCAAGACTCGTGCTGCGCACGCTTTGTGGTTGGAGTGAGAAACAGGTTCCTTGGTGTTTTCTGCGAAACGCTTTAGCAGCCCGTTGGTGCTAGTATGGAGTCAGGGGATGGATGAAGCGGAGAGCCCCGTTTGGAGTGAGGCTGCAAACGGCATGCCAAAGGAAGTGTTCTGCTGTGCCAAGACTCGTGCTGCGCACGCTTTGTGCTTGGAGTGAGAAACAGGTTCCTTGGTGTTTTCTGCGAAACGCTTTAGCAGCCCGTTGGTGCTAGTATGGAGTCAGGGGATGGATGAAGCGGAGAGCCCCGTTTGGAGTGAGGCTGCAAAGGGCATGCCAAAGGAAGTGTTTTGCTGTGCCAAGACTCGTGCTGCGCACGCTTTGTGCTTGGAGTGAGAAACAGGTTCCTTGGTGTTTTCTGCGAAACGCTTTAGCAGCCCGTTGGTGCTAGTATGGAGTCAGGGGATGGATGAAGCGGAGAGCCCCGTTTGGAGTGAGGCTGCAAAGGGCATGCCAAAGGAAGTGTTTTGCTGTGCCAAGACTCGTGCTGCGCACGCTTTGTGCTTGGAGTGAGAAACAGGTTCCTTGGTGTTTTCTGCGAAACGCTTTAGCAGCCCGTTGGTGCTAGTATGGAGTCAGGGGATGGATGAAGCGGAGAGCCCCGTTTGGAGTGAGGCTGCAAAGGGCATGCCAAAGGAAGTGTTTTGCTGTGCCAAGACTCGTGCTGCGCACGCTTTGTGCTTGGAGTGAGAAACAGGTTCCTTGGTGTTTTCTGCGAAACGCTTTAGCAGCCCGTTGGTGCTAGTATGGAGTCAGGGGATGGATGAAGCGGAGAGCCCCGTTTGGAGTGAGGCTGCAAAGGGCATGCCAAAGGAAGTGTTCTGCTGTGCCAAGACTCGTGCTGCGCACGCTTTGTGCTTGGAGTGAGAAACAGGTTCCTTGGTGTTTTCTGCGAAACGCTTTAGCAGCCCGTTGGTGCTAGTATGGAGTCAGGGGCTGGATGAAGCGGAGAGCCCCGTTTGGAGTGAGGCTGCAAAGGGCATGCCAAAGGAAGTGTTCTGCTGTGCCAAGAGTCGTGCTGCGCACGCTTTGTGGTTGGAGTGAGAAACAGGTTCCTTGGTGTTTTCTGCGAAACGCTTTAGCAGCCCGTTGGTGCTAGTATGGAGTCAGGGGATGGATGAAGCGGAGAGCCCCGTTTGGAGTGAGGCTGCAAAGGGCATGCCAAAGGAAGTGTTTTGCTGTGCCAAGACTCGTGCTGCGCACGCTTTGTGCTTGGAGTGAGAAACAGGTTCCTTGGTGTTTTCTGCGAAACGCTTTAGCAGCCCGTTGGTGCTAGTATGGAGTCAGGGGATGGATGAAGCGGAGCCCCGTTTGGAGTGAGGCTGCAAAGGGCATGCCAAGGGAAGTGTTCTGCTGTGCCAAGACTCGTGCTGCGCACGCTTTGTGGTTGGAGTGAGAAACAGGTTCCTTGGTGTTTTCTGCGAAACGCTTTAGCAGCCCGTTGGTGCTAGTATGGAGTCAGGGGATGGATGAAGCGGAGAGCCCCGTTTGGAGTGAGGCTGCAAAGGGCATGCCAAAGGAAGTGTTTTGCTGTGCCAAGACTCGTGCTGCGCACGCTTTGTGCTTGGAGTGAGAAACAGGTTCCTTGGTGTTTTCTGCGAAACGCTTTAGCAGCCCGTTGGTGCTAGTATGGAGTCAGGGGATGGATGAAGCGGAGAGCCCCGTTTGGAGTGAGGCTGCAAAGGGCATGCCAAGGGAAGTGTTCTGCTGTGCCAAGACTCGTGCTGCGCACGCTTTGTGCTTGGAGTGAGAAACAGGTTCCTTGGTGTTTTCTGCGAAACGCTTTAGCAGCCCGTTGGTGCTAGTATGGAGTCAGGGGATGGATGAAGCGGAGAGCCCCGTTTGGAGTGAGGCTGCAAAGGGCATGCCAAAGGAAGTGTTTTGCTGTGCCAAGACTCGTGCTGCGCACGCTTTGTGCTTGGAGTGAGAAACAGGTTCCTTGGTGTTTTCTGCGAAACGCTTTAGCAGCCCGTTGGTGCTAGTATGGAGTCAGGGGATGGATGAAGCGGAGAGCCCCGTTTGGAGTGAGGCTGCAAAGGGCATGCCAAAGGAAGTGTTCTGCTGTGCCAAGACTCGTGCTGCGCACGCTTTGTGGTTGGAGTGAGAAACAGGTTTCTTGGTGTTTTCTGCGAAACGCTTTAGCAGCCCGTTGGTGCTAGTATGGAGTCAGGGGATGGATGAAGCGGAGAGCCCCGTTTGGAGTGAGGCTGCAAAGGGCATGCCAAAGGAAGTGTTTTGCTGTGCCAAGACTCGTGCTGCGCACGCTTTGTGCTTGGAGTGAGAAACAGGTTCCTTGGTGTTTTCTGCGAAACGCTTTAGCAGCCCGTTGGTGCTAGTATGGAGTCAGGGGATGGATGAAGCGGAGAGCCCCGTTTGGAGTGAGGCTGCAAAGGGCATGCCAAAGGAAGTGTTCTGCTGTGCCAAGACTCGTGCTGCGCACGCTTTGTGGTTGGAGTGAGAAACAGGTTTCTTGGGTGTTTTCTGCGAAACGCTTTAGCAGCCCGTTGGTGCTAGTATGGAGTCAGGGGATGGATGAAGCGGAGAGCCCCGTTTGGAGTGAGGCTGCAAAGGGCATGCCAAAGGAAGTGTTTTGCTGTGCCAAGACTCGTGCTGCGCACGCTTTGTGCTTGGAGTGAGAAACAGGTTCCTTGGTGTTTTCTGCGAAACGCTTTAGCAGCCCGTTGGTGCTAGTATGGAGTCAGGGGATGGATGAAGCGGAGAGCCCCGTTTGGAGTGAGGCTGCAAAGGGCATGCCAAAGGAAGTGTTTTGCTGTGCCAAAGACTCGTGCTGCGCACGCTTTGTGCTTGGAGTGAGAAACAGGTTCCTTGGTGTTTTCTGCGAAACGCTTTAGCAGCCCGTTGGTGCTAGTATGGAGTCAGGGGATGGATGAAGCGGAGAGCCCCGTTTGGAGTGAGGCTGCAAAGGGCATGCCAAAGGAAGTGTTTTGCTGTGCCAAGACTCGTGCTGCGCACGCTTTGTGCTTGGAGTGAGAAACAGGTTTCTTGGGTGTTTTCTGCGAAACGCTTTAGCAGCCCGTTGGTGCTAGTATGGAGTCAGGGGATGGATGAAGCGGAGAGCCCCGTTTGGAGTGAGGCTGCAAAGGGCATGCCAAAGGAAGTGTTCTGCTGTGCCAAGACTCGTGCTGCGCACGCTTTGTGCTTGGAGTGAGAAACAGGTTCCTTGGTGTTTTCTGCGAAACGCTTTAGCAGCCCGTTGGTGCTAGTATGGAGTCAGGGGATGGATGAAGCGGAGAGCCCCGTTTGGAGTGAGGCTGCAAAGGGCATGCCAAAGGAAGTGTTCTGCTGTGCCAAGACTCGTGCTGCGCACGCTTTGTGCTTGGAGTGAGAAACAAGTTCCTTGGTGTTTTCTGCGAAACGCTTTAGCAGCCCGTTGGTGCTAGTATGGAGTCAGGGGATGGATGAAGCGGAGAGCCCCGTTTGGAGTGAGGCTGCAAAGGGCATGCCAAAGGAAGTGTTTTGCTGTGCCAAGACTCGTGCTGCGCACGCTTTGTGCTTGGAGTGAGAAACAGGTTCCTTGGTGTTTTCTGCGAAACGCTTTAGCAGCCCGTTGGTGCTAGTATGGAGTCAGGGGATGGATGAAGCGGAGAGCCCCGTTTGGAGTGAGGCTGCAAAGGGCATGCCAAAGGAAGTGTTTTGCTGTGCCAAGACTCGTGCTGCGCACGCTTTGTGCTTGGAGTGAGAAACAGGTTCCTTGGTGTTTTCTGCGAAACGCTTTAGCAGCCCGTTGGTGCTAGTATGGAGTCAGGGGATGGATGAAGCGGAGAGCCCCGTTTGGAGTGAGGCTGCAAAGGGCATGCCAAAGGAAGTGTTCTGCTGTGCCAAGACTCGTGCTGCGCACGCTTTGTGGTTGGAGTGAGAAACAGGTTCCTTGGTGTTTTCTGCGAAACGCTTTAGCAGCCCGTTGGTGCTAGTATGGAGTCAGGGGATGGATGAAGCGGAGAGCCCCGTTTGGAGTGAGGCTGCAAAGGGCATGCCAAAGGAAGTGTTTTGCTGTGCCAAGACTCGTGCTGCGCACGCTTTGTGGTTGGAGTGAGAAACAGGTTCCTTGGTGTTTTCTGCGAAACGCTTTAGCAGCCCGTTGGTGCTAGTATGGAGTCAGGGGATGGATGAAGCGGAGAGCCCCGTTTGGAGTGAGGCTGCAAAGGGCATGCCAAAGGAAGTGTTTTGCTGTGCCAAGACTCGTGCTGCGCACGCTTTGTGCTTGGAGTGAGAAACAGGTTCCTTGGTGTTTTCTGCGAAACGCTTTAGCAGCCCGTTGGTGCTAGTATGGAGTCAGGGGATGGATGAAGCGGAGAGCCCCGTTTGGAGTGAGGCTGCAAAGGGCATGCCAAAGGAAGTGTTTTGCTGTGCCAAGACTCATGCTGCGCACGCTTTGTGCTTGGAGTGAGAAACAGGTTCCTTGGTGTTTTCTGCGAAACGCTTTAGCAGCCCGTTGGTGCTAGTATGGAGTCAGGGGATGGATGAAGCGGAGAGCCCCGTTTGGAGTGAGGCTGCAAAGGGCATGCCAAAGGAAGTGTTCTGCTGTGCCAAGAGTCGTGCTGCTCACTCTTTGTGGTTGGAGTGAGAAACAGGTT
>NW_028289973.1:0-31087 GCF_059628265.1 Tinamus guttatus
CCCCAATGCCCCCATGTCCCCCATGTCCCCCATGTCCTTCCATGTCCCCATGTCCACCATGCCCCGTGGCCACCATATCCCCTCATGTCCCCCAATGTCCCCATGTCCTTATTTCCCTCCATGGCCCCATGTCCCCTCATGTCCCTCCATATCCCCCCCATGTCCCACATGTCCCCAATGTCCCCATGTCCCCAATGTCCCCATATCCGCCCATGTCCCCCATGTCCTGCCATGTCCCCATGCGCCATGTCCTCATGTCCCCTATATGCCCCCACGTCCCCTAATGTCCCCATGTCCCTCCATGTCCCCATGTCCCCAATGTCCACATGTCCCCCATGATCCCAATGTCCCCATGTTCCCATGTCCCCATGGCCCCCAATGTCCCCATGTCCCTCCATGTCCCCCATGTCCCTCCATATCCCAAATGTCCCCATGTCCCCTCATGTCCCTCCATATCCCTGTGTCCCCATGTCCCTCCATGTCCCTCATGTCCCTCCATGTCCCCATGTCCCCCATGTCCCCCATGGCCCCCAATGTCCCCATGTCCCTCCATGTCTCCCATGTCCCCATGTCCCCTCATGTCCCTCCATGTCCCTGTGTCCCCATGTCCCTCCATGTCCCCTCATGTCCCCCAATGTCCCCATGTCCCCTCATGTCCCTCCATATCCCTGTGTCCCCATCTCCCCATGTCCCCTCATGTCCCCATGTCCCCTCATGTCCCCAATGTCCCCCATGTCCCCCAATGTCCCCATGTCCCCTCATGTCCCTCCATATCCCTGTGTCCCCATGTCCCTCCATGTCCCCAGTGTCCCCCATGTACCCAGTGTCCCCGATGTCCCCGATGTCCCCCAGCCAGGCCCGGGCCCGCGTCATCACCGGGTCGCAGCTGCAGGACATGGAGCCCCCGGCGCTGGTGGACGCCCTGCGGTGTCACCCCGAGATGGTCTTTGCCAGGACGTCCCCGCAGCAGAAGCTGGTCATCGTGGAGAGCTGCCAGCGCCTGGTGGGACACGGGGGGACGGGGGGACACGGGGGACATGGGGACATGGGGGACATGGGGGGATACGGAGGATATGGGGGGACATGGGGATATGGGAGGACAAGGAGGGGACATGGGTGGACATGGGGGGACATGGGGGACATGGGGGACATGGGGGATATGGGGGACATAGAGGACATGGGGACTTGGGAGGACATGGGAGGACACGGGGACATGGGGGACATGGGGACATGGAGGACATGGGAGGACATGGGGATATGGAGGGACATGGAGGGGACATGGGGGACATGAGAGGACATGGGGACATGGGGGACATGGGGGGACATGGGGACATGAGGACATGGGGGGACATGGGGACTTGGAGGACATGAGGACATGGAGGACATGGAGGACATGGGGGACATGGAGGACATGGAGGGACATGGGGTACATGGAGGACATGGGGGACATTGGGACTTGGGGGACATGGGGACATGGAGGACATGGGAGGACATGGGGATATGGGGGGGCATGGAGGGGACATGGGGGACATGAGAGGACATGGGGTACATGGAGGACATGGGGGACATTGGGACTTGGGGGACATGGGGACATGGAGGACATGGGGGGACATGGGGATATGGGAGGACAAGGAGGGGACATGGGGGATATGGGGGACATTGGGACTTGGGGGACATGGGGACATGGAGGACATGGGGGGACATGGGGATATGGGAGGACAAGGAGGGGACATGGGGGATATGGGGGACATTGGGACATGGGAGGACATGGGGACATGGGGGATATGGGGGGACATGGGGACTTGGGGGACATGGGAGGACATGGGGGACATGGGGTACATGGAGGACATGGGGGACATTGGGACTTGGGGGACATGGGGACATGGAGGACATGGGAGCACATGGGGATATGGGGGGACATGGAGGGGACATGGGGGACATGAGAGGACATGGGGACATGGGGGACATGGGGGGACATGGGGACATGAGGACATGGGGGGACATGGGGACTTGGAGGACATGAGGACATGGAGGACATGGAGGACATGGGGATATGGGAGGACAAGGAGGGGACATGGGGGATATGAGAGGACATGGGAGGACATGGGGACATGGGGACATGGGGGACATGGGGGGACATGGGGAGACTTGGGGGACATGGGGGACATGGGAGGACATGGGGATATGGGAGGACAAGGAGGGGACATGGGGGATATGGGGGGACATGGGGACTTGGGGGACACGGGGGGACATGGGGGACATGGAGGACATGGGGGGACATGGGGATATGGGGGGGACATGGGGCTACATGAGAACATGAGGGACATAGGGGACATGAGGGACATGGAGGGACATAGGGGGACCTCGGGACATAGGGGACATGGAGGGACATGGCGGGACATGAGGGACATGGGGACACCCACCGCAATGTCCCCATGGCACCATCGTGGCGTTGACAGGAGATGGCATCAATGACTCAGAAGGACATTGGGGACATGGAGGACATAGAAGGACATAGAGGGACATGGAGGGACAAGGGGGGACATGGGGACATTGGGGCCACCCCCACACTGTCCCCATGTCCCCAGGGCGCCATCGTGGTATTGACTGGTGATGGCGTCAATAACTCAGAAGGACATTGGGGACATGGAGGACATAGAAGGACACAGAGGGACAAGGAGGGACATGGAGGGACATGGAGGGACAAGGAGGGACATGGGGACATCGGTGCCACCCCCACACTGTCCCCATGTCCCCAGGGCGCCATCGTGGCGGTGACGGGCAACAGCGTCAATGACTCAGAAGGACACTGGGGACATGGAGAACATGGAAGGACATGGAAGGACATAGAGGAACATGGGGGACATAGAGGGACATGGAGGGACATGGGGGGACATAGAGGGACATGGAGGGACAAGGGGGGACATGGGGACATTGGGGCCACCCCCACGCTGTCCCCATGTCCCCAGGGCGCCATCGTGGCGGTGACGGGCAACAGCGTCAATGACTCAGAAGGACATTGGGGACATGGAGGACATAGAAGGACACAGAGGGACAAGGAGGGACATGGGGGACATGGAGAGACAAGGGGGGACATGGGGACATCGGGGCCACCCCTACACTGTCCCCATGTCCCCAGGGCGCCATCGTGGCGGTGACGGGTGACGGCGTCAACGACTCCCCCGCGCTCAAGCGGGCCGACATCGGGGTGGCCATGGGCATCGCCGGCTCCGACGCCGCCAAGAACGCGGCCGACATGATCCTCCTTGATGACAACTTCGCCTCCATCGTCACCGGCGTGGAGCAGGGTGCGCCGGGGCCACCGGGTGCCCTTGGGTGCCCTTGGGTGCCCTATGGTCCCCTTAGATCATCTTGGGTGCCCTTGGGTCCTCTTGGGTGCCCTATGGTTCCTTTAGATCATCTTGGGTGCCCTTGGGTCCGCTATGGTCCCTTTAGATCATCTTGGGTCCTCTTGGGTGCCCTATGGTCCCTTTAGGTCATCTTGGGTGCCCTTGGGTCCCCTACGGTCCCTTTAGATCATCTTGGGTGCCCTTGGGTGCCCTATGGTCGCTTTAGATCATCTTGAGTGCCCTTGGGTCCCCTTAGATCATCTTGGGTGCCCTCAGGTCCCCTATGGTCCCTTTAGATCATCTTGGGTGCCCTTGGGTCCTCTTGGGTGTCCTTGGGCCCCCTATGGTCCCTTTAGATCATCTTGGGTGCCCTTGGGTGCCCTTGGGTCCCCTATCGTCCCTTTAGATCATCTTGGGTGCTCTTGGGTGCCCTTGGGTCTCCTATCGCCCCTTTAGATCATCTTGGGTGCCCTTGGGTCCTCTTGGGCGCCCTTGGGTCCCCTATGGTCCCTTTAGATCATCTTGGGTGCCCTTGGGTCCTCTTGGGTGCCCTATGGTCCCTTTAGGTCATCTTGGGTGCCCTTGGGTGCCCTATGGTCCCTTTAGGTCATCTTGGGTGCCCTCGGGTCCCCTATGGTCCCTTTAGATCATCTTGGGTGCCCTTGCGTGCCCTTGGGTCTCCTATGGTCCCTTTAGATCATCTTGGGTGCCCTTGGGTCCTCGTGGGTGCCCTCGGGTCCCCTATGGCCCCTTTAGATCATCTTGGGTGCCCTTGGGTCCTCCTGGGTGCCCTCTGGTCCCCTATGGTCCCTTTAGATCATCTTGGGTGCCCTTGGGTGCCCTCGGGTCCCCTATGGTCCCTTTAGATCATCTTGGGTCCTCTTGGGTGCCCTATGGTCCCTTTAGATCATCTTGGGTGCCCTTGGGTCCTCTTGGGTGCCCTTGGGTCCCCTATGGTCCCTTTAGATCATCTTGGGTCCTCTTGGGTGCCCTTGGGTCCCCTATGGTCCCTTTAGATCATCTTGGGTGCCCTTGGGTCCTCTTGGGTGCCCTTGGGTCCCTTTAGATCATCTTGGGCGCCCTTGGGTCCTCATGGGTGACCTTGGGTCCCCTATGGCCCCTTTAGATCATCTTGGGTGCCCTTGGGTGCCCTCGGGTCCCCTATGGTCCCTTTAGATCATCTTGGGTGCCCTTGGGTCCCCTATGGTCCCTTTAGATGATCTTGGGTCCCCTTGGGTCCTCTTGGGTGCCCTTGGGTCCCCTATGGTCCCTTTAGATCATCTTGGGTGCCCTTGGGTGCCCTTGGGTGCCCTATGGTCCCTTTAGATCATCTTGGATGCCCTTGGCTCCTCTTGGGCGCCCTATGGTCCCTTTAGATCATCTTGGGTGCCCTTGGGTCCCCTATGGCCCCTTTAGATCATCTTGGGTGCCCTTGGGTCCTCTTGGGTGCCCTTGGGTCCCCTATGGCCCCTTTAGATCATCTTGGGTGCCCTTGGGTCCTCTTGGGTGCCCTATGGTACCTTTAGGTCATCTTGGGTGCCCTTGGGTCCCCTACGGTCCCTTTAGATCATCTTGGGTGCCCTTGGGTGCCCTATGGTCGCTTTAGATCATCTTGAGTGCCCTTGGGTCCCCTTAGATCATCTTGGGTGCCCTTGGGTGCTCTCGGGTCCCCTATGGTCCCTTTAGATCATCTTGGGTGCCCTTGGGTCCTCTTGGGCGGCCTTGGGTCCCCTATGGTCCCTTTAGATCATCTTGGGTGCCCTCGGGTCCCCTATGGTCCCTTTAGATCATCTTGGGTGCCCTTGGGTCCTCGTGGGTGCCCTTGGGTCCCCTATGGTCCCTTTAGATCATCTTGGGTGCCCTTGGGTCCTCTTGGGTGCCCTTGGGTCCCTTATGGTCCCCTTGGGTACCCTCAGGTCCCCTTTGAGTCCCCTTGGGTGCCCTCAGCTCCCTCTGGGTCCCTTTGTGTCCCTTATTGTCCCCTTGGGTCCCCATTGGTCCCTTTGGGTGACTCGTACGTATAGACCCCCATAACACATATGAACATCTCTGAAGACACCGTAACACGTATGAAGGAGCTCATAGACATCATGACACGCGTGTAGATACCATAACACATGTGGATGATCACATGGACACCATAACATGTATGAACACGTCTGTAGACACCATAACATGTATCAATGATCACATAGACACCGTAACACGTATAGAAGAGCTCATAGACACCTTGACACATATAGATGGGTCCATAGACACCATAACATGTGTGAACGAGCTCATAGCCACCATAACATGTATGAACACCTCTGTAGACACCATAACACATATAGATGAGGACATGGACACCATAACACGTGTGAATGAGCTCATAGCCCCATAACATGTGTGAACACCTCTGTAGAGACCATAACACATATAGATGAGGACATGGACACCGTAACACGTATGAACGAGCTCGTAGACACCATGACACATAGAGATGGGTCCATAGACACCATAACATGTGTGAACATGTGTGTAGACACCGTAACACATGTGAACGAGCTCACAGCCACCATAACACGTATGAACATCTCTGTAGACACCATAACATGTATCAATGATCACATAGACACCGTAACACGTATAGAAGAGCTCATAGACACCACGACACATATAGATGGGTCCATAGACACCATAACATGTGTGAACATGTGTGTAGACACCGTAACACGTGTGAGCAAGCTCATAGCCACCATAACATGCATGAACACCTCTGTAGACACCATAACGCATATAGATGAGGACATGGACACCATAACACGTATGAATGACCTCGTAGACCCCATGACACGTGTGAACACACATGTAGACACCATAAGACATATGGATGATCACATAGACACCATAACATGTATCAATGATCACATAGACACCGTAACACGTATAGAAGAGCTCGTAGACACCTTGACACATATAGATGAGGACATAGACACCATAACATGTGTGGACATGTGTGTAGACACCGTAACACGTATCGAAGAGCTCATAGACACCATGACACATATAGATAAGTCCACAGACACCATAACACGTGTGAACATGTGTGTAGACACCGTAACACATGTGAACGAGCTCATAGCCAGCATAACATGTGTGAACACATCTGTAGACACCATAATACATATAGATGAGGACATAGACACCATAACACGTATGAACGAGCTCGTAGACACCACGACACATAGAGATGGGTCCATAGACACCATAACATGTGTGAACGAGCTCATAGCCACCATAACATGTATGAACACCTCTGTAGACACCATAACACATATAGATGAGGACATGGCCACCATAACACGTATGAATGACCTCGGAGACACCATAACACATAGAGATGGGTCCATAGACACCATAACACGTGTGTCCACGCGCACAGGGCGCCTCATCTTCGACAACCTGAAGAAGTCCATCGCCTACACCCTGACCAAGAACATCCCCGAGCTGACGCCCTACCTGGTCTACATCACGGCCAGCGTCCCCCTGCCCCTGGGCTGCATCACCATCCTCTTCATCGAGCTCTGCACCGACATCGTGCGTTCCGCCCGGACGCCGGGGCCCCTTCCCGGACTCCTGGGCCCCTTCCCGGACGCCTGGGCCCTTTCCCGACTCCTGGGCCCTTTCCCGGACTCCTGGGCCCTTTTCCAGGCACCAGGGCCCCTGGGGGGGGTGGGATCTTCCCCATATCCCTGGGCCCTTTCCTGGACTCCTGGGCCCCTTCCCACCCGGACACCTGGGCCCTTCCCGGACGCCTGGGCCCTTCCCGGATTCCTGGGCCCTTCCCGGACGCCTGGGCCCCTTCCCAGACTCCTGGGCCCCTTCCTGGATCCTGGGGCCCCTTTCCACCCGGACGCTTGGGCCCCTGGGGGGTGGGATCTTCCCGGACTCCTGGCCCCTTCCCGGACGCCCGGGCCCCTCCCGGACGCCTGGGCCCCCCCCGGCAGTTCCCCTCGGTGTCCCTGGCCTACGAACGCGCCGAGAGCGACATCATGCACCTGAAACCGCGGAACCCCCGGCGGGACCGGCTGGTCAACGAGCCCCTGGCCGCCTATTCCTACTTCCAGATCGGTGCGCCCGGACGCCGGGGCCCCTTGGCGGGGAAAGGGGATTGAGGGGGGACCCGGACGCCGGGGCCCCTTGGGTTGAGTTTGGGATCCCCGGACGCCTGGGCCCCTTGCAGGGCATTGGGAGTCCCCGGACGCCGGGGCCCCTTGAGTAGGGATCCCCGGACGCCTGGGCCCTTTCCGGACGCCTGGGCCCCTCATGGGGGATTGGGAGTCCCCGGACGCCGGGGCCCCTTGGTGGGAAAGGGGATTGAGGGGGGACCCGGACGCCAGGGCCCCTTGGGTCGAGGTTGGGATCCCCGGACGCCTGGGCCCCTCATGGGGGATTGGGAGTCCCCGGACGCCGGGGCCCCTTGGCAGGGAAAGGGGATCGAGGGGGGACCCGGACGCCGGGGCCCCTTGGGTCGAGGTTGGGATCCCCGGACGCCTGGGCCCCTTATGGGGGATTGGGAGTCCCCGGACGCCTGGGCCCTTTGAGTCGGGGTTGGGATCCCCGGACGCCTGGGCCCTTTCCGGACGCCTGGGCCCCTTGCGAGGGATTGGGAGTCCCCGGACGCCTGGGCCCCTTGCAGGGCATTAGGAGTCCCCAGATGCCGGGGCCCCTTGAGTCAGGATCCCCGGACGCCTGGGCCCTTTCCGGATGCCTGGGCCCCTCGCGGAGGATTGGGAATTCCCGGACGCCAGGGCCCCTTGGTGGGGAAAGGGAATTGAGGGGGGACCCGGACGCCGGGGCCCCTTGGGTCGAGGTTGGGATCCCCGGACGCCTGGGCCCCTCCCGGACGCCTGGGCCCCTCTCGCGGGCGCAGGCGCCATCCAGTCGTTCGCCGGCTTCGTCGACTACTTCGTGGCGCTGGCCCAGGAGGGCTGGTGGCCGGCGCTGGTTCTGGGGCTGCGGCCGCGCTGGGAGGACACCCACGAGCAGGAGCTGCAGGACAGCTACGGGCAGCAGTGGGTGCGTGCCCTATACGTGCCCTATACATGCCCTATACGTGCCCTATACGTGCCCTATGCAACCCCTAAGTGCAGCCTTTACGGGCGAAACGCATGCACGCAACAGCAGGGCGTGCACAACGCAACGGCGCGCGTGCAACGTGCAAGCGCCTGCATGCAGAAAATGCAAGCGTGGGCATGCGAAAATGCAATCGCGTGCGTGCAAAGTGCAAGCTGCGCATGCAAAATGCGATTGTGTGTGTGCAACAGGCGGCTGCATGCTTGCAAAGGGCAAGCACGTGCATGCAAAATGCAAGCACGTGCATGCAAAATGCAGTTGCATACGTGCAACGCGCAAGTGCCTGCATGCAGAAAATGCAAGCGTAGGCATGCAAAATGCAGTTGCATACGTGCAACGCGCAAGTGCCTGCATGCAGAAATGCAAGCGCGTGCATGCAAAATGCAAGTGTGCACATGTAAAATGCAACTGTGGGTGTGGAAAATGCAAGCATGTGCATGCAAAATGCAGTTGGGCACACGCAGAGATGCAAGCATGTGTGTGCAAAAGGCAGTGTGTGCATGCAAAAATGCATGCAAAACTGCAAGTATGTGCATGCAAAATGAGATTGCACACATGCAAAAATGCAATTGTGTGCATACAAAATGCAATTGCATGCATACAAAATGCAAGCATGTGCATGCAAAAATGCAATTCTGTGCATACAAAATGCAATTGTGCACATGCAAAATGCAATTGTGTGCATGCCACATGCAATTACACACATGCAAAAATGCAATCGCATGCATGCAAAATGCAATTACGTGCATACAAAATGCAATTGTGTGCATGCAAAAATGCAATTGCGTCCATGCAAAATGCAATTGCGTCCATGCAAAAATGCAATTGCGTGCATGCAAAATGCAATTACAAACATGCAAAAATGCGAATGCGTGCATGCAAAAATGCAATTGCGTGCATGCAAAATGCAATTGCATGCATACAAAATGCAATTGCACCCATGCAAAAATGCAATTGCGTGCATACAAAATGCAAATGCACCCATGCAAAAATGCAATTGCGTGCATGCAAAGATGCAATTGCACCCATGCAAAAATGCAATTGCATGCATACAAAATGCAATTGCACCCATGCAAAAATGCAATTGCATGCATGCAAAATGCAATTACACACATGCAAAAATGCAATTGCGTGCATACAAAATGCAATTGCGTGCATACAAAATGCAATTGTGTGCATGCAAAATGCAATTGCGTGCATGCAAAATGCAATTACACACATGCAAAAATGCGAATGCGTGCATGCAAAAATGCAATTGCGTGCATACAAAATGCAATTGTGTGCATGCAAAAATGCAATTGCGTCCATGCAAAATGCAATTGCGTCCATGCAAAAATGCAATTGCGTGCATGCAAAATGCAATTACAAACATGCAAAAATGCGAATGCGTGCATGCAAAATGCAATTGCATGCATACAAAATGCAATTGCACCCATGCAAAAATGCAATTGCATGCATGCAAAATGCAATTACACACATGCAAAAATGCAATTGCGTGCATACAAAATGCAATTGCGTGCATACAAAATGCAATTGTGTGCATGCAAAATGCAATTGCGTGCATGCAAAATGCAATTACACACATGCAAAAATGCGAATGCGTGCATGCAAAAATGCAATTGCGTGCATACAAAATGCAATTGTGTGCATGCAAAAATGCAATTGCATGCATGCAAAAATGCAATTGCATGCATGCAAAATGCAATTACACACATGCAAAAATGCAATTGCGTGCATGCAAAATGCAATTGCACATATGCAAAAATGCAATTGCACGCATGCAAAAATGCAATTGCGTGCATGCAAAATGCAATTGCACATATGCAAAAATGCAATTGCGTGCATGCAAAATGCAATTGCACCCATGCAAAAATGCAATTGCATGCATACAAAATGCAATTGCACATATGCAAAAATGCAATTGCGTGCATGGAAAAATGCAATTGCACCCATGCAAAAATGCAATTGCGTGCATGCAAAATGCAATTGCACCCATGCAAAAATGCAATTGCGTGCATGCAAAATGCAAATGCACCCATGCAAAAATGCAATTGCGTGCATGCAAAAATGCAATTGCACCCATGCAAAAATGCAATTGCGTGCATACAAAAATGCAATTGCGTGCATGCAAAATGCAATTGCATGCATACAAAATGCAATTGCACCCATGCAAAAATGCAGTTGCATGCATGCAAAATGCAATTGCAGCCATGCAAAAATGCAATTGCACACATGCAAAAATGCAATTGCACCCATGCAAAAATGCAATTGCATGCATGCAAAATGCAATTACACACATGCAAAAATGCAATTGCGTGCATGCAAAATGCAATTGCATGCATGCAAAAATGCAATTGCACCCATGCAAAAATGCAATTGCGTGCATACAAAATGCAATTGCACCCATGCCAAAATGCAATTGCACACATGCAAAAATGCAATTGCGTGCATGCAAAATGCAATTGCACCCATGCAAAAATGCACTTGCGTGCATGCAAAATGCAATTGCACATATGCAAAAATGCAATTGCGTGCATGCAAAATGCAATTGCACCCATGCAAAAATGCAATTGCATGCATGCAAAATGCAATCACGTGCATACAAAATGCAATTGCGTGCATACAAAATGCAAATGCACACATGCAAAAATGCAATTGCGTGCATGCAAAATGCAATCACGTGCATACAAAATGCAATTGCGTGCATACAAAATGCAATTGCACATATGCAAAAATGCAATTGCATGCATGCAAAAATGCAATTGTACCCATGCAAAAAATGCAATTGCGTGCATGCAAAATGCAATTGCACACATGCAAAAATGCAATTGCATGCATGCAAAATGCAATTGCGTGCATGCAAAATGCAATTGCACATATGCAAAAATGCAATTGCGTGCATACAAAATGCAATTGCACCCATGCAAAAATGCAATTGCGTGCATGCAAAATGCAATTGCGTGCATGCAAAATGCAATTGCACCCATGCAAAAATGCAATTGCACCCATGCAAAAATGCAATTGCGTGCATGCAAAATGCAATTGCACACATGCAAAAATGCAATTGCGTGCATACAAAATGCAATTGCACATATGCAAAAATGCAATTGTGTGCATGCAAAATGCAATTGCACCCATGCAAAAATGCAATTGCGTGCATGCAAAATGCAATTGCGTGCATGCAAAAATGCAATTGCATGCATACAAAATGCAATTCCGTGCATGCAAAAATGCAATTGCACCCATGCAAAAATGCAATTGCACATATGCAAAAATGCAATTGCATGCATGCAAAATGCAATTACACACATGCAAAAATGCAATTGCGTGCATGCATAATGCAATTACACACATGCAAAAATGCGAATGCGTGCATGCAAAAATGCAATTGCGTGCATGCAAAATGCAATTGCATGCATACAAAATGCAATTGCACCCATGCAAAAATGCAATTGCGTGCATGCAAAATGCAATTGCACATATGCAAAAATGCAATTGCGTGCATGCAAAATGCAATTGCATGCATGCAAAATGCAATTGCACCCATGCACGAATGCACTTGCGTGCCCGCAGACCTTCGCGCAGCGGCTCCGGCAGCAGTACACCTGCTACACCTGCTTCTTCATCAGCATCGAGATGTGCCAGATCGCCGACGTGCTCATCCGCAAGACCCGGCGCCTGTCCCTGCTGCAGCAGGGGCTGCTGCGGTGCCTATGGGCGCTATAGGGGACCGGGCGGGTGGGGGGCACATGGGGGCATTGGGGGGAATCGGGGTGATGGGAGCTATAGGGGATATAGGGGATATGGGGGTATTGGGGGGAATCGGGGTGATGGGAGCTATAGGGGATATAGGGGATATGGGGGCATTGGGGGGAATCGGGGTGATGGGAGCTATAGGGGATATAGGGGATATGGGGGTATTTGGGGGAATCGGGGTGATGGGAGCTATAGGGGATATAGGGGATATGGGGGTATTGGGGTGATGGGAGCTATAGGGGATATAGGGGATATGGGGGTATTGGGGGGAAATTGGGGTGATGGGAGCTATAGGGGATATAGGGGATATGGGGGTATTGGGGGGAATCGGGGTGATGGGAGCTATAGGGGATATAGGGGATATGGGGGTATTGGGGGAAATTGGGGTGATGGGAGCTATAGGGGATATAGGGGATATGGGGGTATTGGGGGGAATTGGGGTGATGGGAGCTATAGGGGATATAGGGGATATGGGGGTATTGGGGGGAATCGGGGTGATGGGAGCTATAGGGGATATAGGGGATATGGGGTATTGGGGTGATGGGAGCTATAGGGGATATAGGGTGTATAGAGGCTATAGGATGTGTAGGAGCTATAGGGTATATAGACACTATAGAGAATAGAGAGGCTATGGGGGCATAGGGGCTATACAGAGGCTATAGGTTTTATAGGGGCTATAGGGAGTAGAGGTGCTATAGGAAGTATAGGGGCTATAGGGAATAGAGGTGCTATAGGAGGTATAGGGGCTATAGGGAATACAGACTATAGGGAGTATAGAGGCTATAGGAGTATAGGCGCTATAGGGAGTATAGAGGCTATAGGTTTTATAGGGGCTATAGGGAGTGGAGGGGCTATAGGGAGTGGAGCTGCTATAGGAAGTATAGGGGCTATAGGGAATAGAGGTGCTATAGGAGGTATAGGGGCTATAAGGAATACAGAGACTATAGGGAGTATAGAGGCTATAGGAGTATAGGCGCTATAGGGAGGATAGAGGCTATAGGTTTTATAGGGGCTATAGGGAGTGGAGGTGCTATAGGAGGTATAGGGGCTATAGGGGGTATGGAGGCTATAGGGAGTATAGGGGCTATAGGGAGTATAGGGGCTATAGGGGGTACAGAGGTTATAGGTTTTGTAGGGGATATAGGGTCTATAGAGACCATAGGGGGTATAGGAGCCATAAGGAGTATAGGCGCTATAGAGTGCATAGAGACTATAAGGAATATAGAGGCTAAAGGGAGTATGGGGGGCTATAGGCGATATAGGGGCTATAGGGTGTATAGAGACTACAGGTAATACAGACACTATAGGGAATATAGAGGCCATAGGGTGCACCAGGGCTATAGGGGGTATATAGGGGCTATTGGAGGCCATAGGGAATATAGAGGTTATAGGGACTGAGGGGGGTTATAGCAGCTATGGGGGCTATAGGGGCTATAATGGCCATGGGGGCTATAGGGACTGCTATGGGGGGGGGCTACAGGGGAGGCCATAGGGTGTCTATATGGGAAGGGGCTGCTGGGGCCCTATAGGGCAGTTGCTATGGGAGGGAGTCTATATGGGGGCCCTATAGGGGCTGCTATGGGGCATGGGGGCTGCTATAGGGGCCCTTATGGGGCAAGATCGCACTTGGGGGCTATAGGGGTAGCTTTAGGAACCTATAGGGGCCCTATAGGGCCTAAGGGGTCCTAGAGGCTCCTATGGGGTCCTATAAAGTCCTAGAGGGTCCTATAAGATCCTAGAGGCTCCTAGGGGGTCCTATAAAGCCCCATAGAGTCATAGAGGGCCCTAAAAGGCCACAGCAAGTTCTATAAGGTCCTAGAGGGTCCTATAAAGCCCCATAGGGTGCTGAAAGGTCCCATAGGGTGCTATAGGGTCCCATAGGGTGCTGTAAGGCCCCATAGGGTGCTATAGGGTCCCATAGGACACTATAGGGTGCTATAGGCTCCCACAGGGTGCTGTAAGGTCCCATGGGGCGCTATAGGGTCTCATAGAGCAATATACGGTCCCATTGGGTGCTATAGGGTCCCACAGGGTGCTGTAAGGTCCCATAGGGTGCTATAGGGTCCCATAGGCCGCTATAGGGTCTCATAGAGCAATATACGGTCCCATTGGGTGCTATAGGGTCCCACAGGGCAATATACGGTCCCATAGGGTGCTGCAGGGCCTATACGGTCCCACAGGGTGCTGTAAGGTCCCATGGGGCGCTATAGGGTGCCATAGGGCGCTATAGGGTCCCCCAGGGTGCTGTAAGGCACTATAGGGTCCCATAGGGTGCTATAGGGTCCCATAGGGCGCTATAGGGTCCCATAGGGTGCTGTAAGGTCCCATAGGGTGCTATAGGGTCCCACAGGGTGTTGTAAGGCCCCATAGGGTGCTGTAAGGTCCCATAGGGTGCTATAGGGTCCCATAGGACACTATAGGGTCCCACAGGGTGCTGTAAGGTCCCATAGGCTGTTATAGGGTCCCATAGGCCGCTATAGGGTCTCATAGAGCAATATACGGTCCCATTGGGTGCTATAGGGTCCCATAGGGCACTATAGGGTCCCACAGGGCAATATACGGTCCCATAGGGTGCTACAGGGTCCCATAGGGTGCTACAGGGCCCCATAGGGCGCTATAGGGTCCCACAGGGTAATATACGGTCCCATAGGCCACTATAGGGCCCCATAGGGCGCTATAGGGTCCCACAGGGTGCTGTAAGGCCCCATAGGGTGCTATAGGGTCCCACAGGGTAATATACGGTCCCATAGGGTCCCATAGGGTGCTATAGGGTCCCACAGGGTGCTGTAAGGCCCCATAGGGTCCCACAGGGTAATATACGGTCCCATAGGCCACTATAGGGTCCTATAGGGTCCCATAGGGTGCTACAGGGCCCCATAGGGCGCTATAGGGTCCCACAGGGTGCTGTAGGGCCCCATAGGGTGCTATAGGGTCCCATAGGGCGCTATAGGCTCCGTGTCCCCGCAGGAACCACATCCTGGTGATCGCCATCGTCTTCCAGGTCTCCATCGGCTGCTTCCTCTGCTACTGCCCCGGGATGCCCTATATCTTCAACTTCATGCCCATCCGGTGCGCCCGGACGCCGGGGCCCCTTCCCTGTCCCTTGTTCCCTTCCCGGACGCCGGGGCCCCTTCCCGGACTCCTGGGCCCCTTCCCTGTCCCTTGTTCCCTTCCCGGATTCCTGGGCCCCTTTCCCGGACGCCTGGGCCCTTCCCGGACTCCTGGGCCCCTTCCCAGATTCCTGGGCCCTTCCCGGACTCCTGGGCCCTTCCCGGACTCCTGGGCCCTTCCTGACCCTTCTCCCCACCAATAGGTTCCAATGGTGGCTGGTGCCGATGCCCTTCGGCCTCCTCATCCTCCTCTACGACGAAGTCCGGAAGTTGGGAGTGCGGCGGCACCCGGGAAGTGAGTAACGGGCCCGGACGCCTGGGCCCCTTCCCGGATTCCTGGGCCCCTTCCCGGACTCCTGGGCCCTTCCCGGATTCCTGGGCCCTTCCCGGATTCCTGGGCCCCTTCCCGGACTCCTGGGCCCTTCCCGGATTCCTGGGCCCTTCCCGGACACCTGGGCCCCTTCCCGGACTCCTGGGCCCTTTCCCGGACTCCTGGGCCCCTTCCCGGACTCCTGGGCCCCTTCCCGGACTCCTGGGCCCTTCCCGGATTCCTGGGCCCCTTCCCGGACTCCTGGGCCCTTCCCGGATTCCTGGGCCCTTCCCGGACACCTGGGCCCCTTCCCGGACTCCTGGGCCCTTTCCCGGACTCCTGGGCCCCTTCCCGGATTCCTGGGCCCCTTCCCGGACGCCTGGGCCCCTTCCCGGACTCCTGGCCCCTTCCCGGATTCCTGGGCCCCTTCCCGGACTCCTGGGCCCCTTCCTGGATTCCTGGGCCCTTCCCGGACGCCTGGGCCCCTTCCCGGACGCCTGGGCCCCTTCCCGGACTCCTGGGTCCCTTCCCGGACTCCTGGCCCCTTTCCCGGACTCCTGGGCCCTTCCTGGACTCCTGGGCCCCTTCCCGGACGCCTGGGCCCTTCCCCACGTCGCTCTCCCCGCAGGTTGGTGGGACCGGGAGCTCTACTACTGAGGAGACCAATAAAGACCCCGGCGCCGCCGGCCCCCTTTCTATTGTCGCCTTTTATTGATGACCTCACCAACGATGACATCAGCGGCGATGACGTCACCGATGACGTCACCGATGACGTCACCGATGACGTCAGCGCTCGGGCGCCGGCAGCAGCGTCACCAGCAGCCGCAGGGCCCCCAGGCCCAGGGCGGCCGCCAGCCCCGCCCGGACCCCCAGGGCCGCCCACGGCCCCAGGCCCAGCGCTTGCCCCGCCCACCTGGGGGAGGGGCCACGGGGGGGGCGGGGTCTCAGTGGGAGGCCCCGCCCTCCCACTCGGCTGCACCCAATAACCCCCCCCCCCCCACAGGAGCCCAATGGGAGGCCCCGCCCCCTCCCCCGAGCCCCGCCCCCTCCACAAGCTCCTCCCCCCAGCCCGGGGTGCCCCCCCCCCCGGACAAGCCCTGCCCCCTTAGGGTCAAGCTCCGCCCCCAGCCCCGCCCTCCAGGCCCCGCCCACCCCGGCCTCGGCCCAGGGGGACGCCCCTTCCCAGGCCCCGCCCTCTCCCTCCAGGCTCCGCCCCCTTTTGCACCCCGGGCCCACTGCGCTATGACCCCCCCCAGCAGCCCCCTTTAGGCCCCGCCCCTTCATTCCAAGCCCCGCCCCGCGTTAGGCCCCGCCCCCACGGTAGGCCCCGCCCTCACTGCGCCAGGAAGCCCCATTACCTCCCCCCCCCCCGGGAGCAGCCCCAGGTCCCGCCCCTCCTTCGGCCCCACCCTCCCGTTAAGCCCCGCCCTCCCTGCGCCACGAAGCCCCATTACCCCCCCAGGGAGCAGCCCCAGGCCCCTCCCCCGCGTCAGGCCCCGCCCCCCGCGTCAGGCCCCGCCCCCTTTGGCCCCGCCCCCCATTAGGCCCCGCCCTCACTGTGCCAGGAAGCCCCATTACCCCCCCCCAGGAAGCCCCGTGCCCTCTCCCCACGTCAGGCCCCGCCCCCTTTGGCCCCGCCCCGTTAAGCCCCGCCCCCTTTGGCCCCGCCCCGTTAGGCCCCGCCCTCACTGTGCCAGGAAGCCCCGGTAGCAGCACCAGACCCCGCCCCCTGTTAGGCCCCGCCCCCGTTAAGCCCCGCCCCCACGCTAAGCCCCGCCCTCACTGCGCCAGGAAGCCCCGGTATCCACCCCAGGGAGCAGCCCCAGGCCCCGCCCCCGGGCCAGGCCCCGCCCCTCGTTAGGCCCCGCCCCCCGCGCTAAGCCCCGCCCTCACTGCGCCAGGAAGCCCCATTACCCCCCAGGGAGCAGCCCCAGGCCCCGCCCCCTCGTTAGCCCCCACCCTCCCGTTAAGCCCCGCCCTCCTTAGACCCCGCCCCCTTAGGCCCCGCCCTCACTGCACCAGGAAGCCCCATTACCTCCCCCCCCCCCCCCGGAAGCAGCCCCAGGCCCCGCCCCCTCGTTAGCCCCACCCTCCCGTTAGGCCCCGCCCCCTTTGGCCCCGCCCCCTGTTAGGCCCTGCCCTCACTGCACCAGGAAGCCCCATTACCCCCCCCAGGGAGCGGCCCCAGGCCCCTCCCCCGCGTCAGGCCCCGCCCCCCGCGTCAGGCCCCGCCCCCTCTGGCCCCGCCCCGTTAGGCCCCGCCCTCACTGCGCCAGGAAGCCCCATTACCCCCCCCCAGGAAGCCCCCTGCCCTCTCCCCACGTCAGGCCCCGCCCCCTCGTTAGGCCCCACCCTCCCGTTAGGCCCCGCCCCCCGCGCTAAGCCCCGCCCTCACTGCGCCAGGAAGCCCCGGTATCCACCCCAGGCCCCGCCCCCGGGCCAGGCCCTGCCCCTTGTTAGGCCCCGCCCCCGTTAGGCCCCACCCTCACTGCGCCAGGAAGCCCCGGTATCCACCCCAGGGAGCAGCCCCAGGCCCCGCCCCTCGTTAGGCCCCTCCCCCGTTAGGCCCCGCCCTCACTGCGCCAGGAAGCCCCATTACCCCCCCCCCAGGAAGCCCCCTGCCCTCTCCCCACGTCAGGCCCCGCCCCCGGGCCAGGCCCCGCCCCCCGTTAGGCCCCGCCCCCCGTTAGGCCCCGCCCTCACTGCGCCAGGAAGCCCCGGTATCCGCCCCAGGGAGCAGCCCCAGGCCCCGCCCCCGGGCCAGGCCCCGCCCCCCGTTAGGCCCCGCCCTCACTGCGCCAGGAAGCCCCGGTATCCACCCCAGGGAGCAGTCCCAGGCCCCGCCCCCTCGTTAGGCCCCACCCTCCCGTTAGGCCCCGCCCCTCGTTAGGCCCCGCCCCCCGTTGGGCCCCGCCCTCACTGCGCCAGGAAGCCCCATTACCCCCCAGGGAGCAGCCCCAGGCCCCGCCCCCGGGCCAGGCCCCGCCCCTCGTTAGGCCCCGCCCCCCCGCGCTAAGCCCCGCCCTCACTGCGCCAGGAAGCCCCGGTATCCGCCCAGCAGCAGCAGCAGCCCCAGGGGGGGGCGGAGCCGGGGGGGGAGGTCGTGGCGGGAGGAGAGCCAGAGGAGGGAGGCCAGGGCCACGTGTTGGACCTGGGACAATGGGGACAATGATGGGGACAATGATGGGGACAACGACACAGTGACACCAGGGCCACGTGTTGGACCTGGGACAATGGGGACAATGGGGACAATGACAGTGACACGGTGACACCAGGGCCACGTGTTGGACCTGGGACAATGACAATGACAATGGGGACAATGGGGACAATGACAGTGACACAGTGACACCAGGGCCACGTGTTGGACCTGGGACAATGATGGGGACAATGGGGACAATGGGGACACCAGGGCCACGTGTTGGACCTGGGACAATGACAATGACAATGGGGACAATGATAATGGGGACAATGATAACAGGGACAATGACACCAGGGCCACGTGTTGGACCTGGGACAATGATGGGGACAATGGGGACAATGGGGACAATGACAACGGGGACAATGACACAATGACACCAGGGCCACGTGTTGGATCTGGGACAATGATGGGGACACCAGGGCCACGTGTTGGACCTGGGACAATGGGGACAATGACAATGGGGACAATGACAATGACAATGGGGACAATGACAGTGACACAATGACACCAGGGCCACGTGTTGGACCTGGGACAATGGGGACAATGGGGACAATGGGGACAATGACAGTGACACAGTGACACCAGGGCCACGTGTTGGACCTGGGACAATGATGGGGACAATGACAATGATGGGGACAATGACACCAGGGCCACGTGTTGGACCTGGGACAATGGGGACAATGACAATGGGGACAATGGGGACACCAGGGCCACATGTTGGACCTGGGGACAATGGGGACAATGACAATGACACCAGGGCCACGTGTTGGACCTGGGACAATGGGGACAATGGGGACAATGACAGTGACACAATGACACCAGGGCCACGTGTTGGACCTGGGACAATGACAGTGACACAATGACAATGGGGACAATGACACCAGGGCCACGTGTTGGACCTGGGACAATGGGGACAATGGGGACAATGGGGACAATGACAATGACAATGGGGACAATGGGGACACCAGGGCCACGTGTTGGACCTGGGGACAATGATGGGGACAATGGGGACAATGGGGACAATGGGGACAATGATGGGGACAATGACAGTGACACAATGACACCAGGGCCACGTGTTGGACCTGGGACAATGGGGACAATGGGGACAATGACACCAGGGCCACGTGTTGGACCTGGGGACAATGACAATGACAATGGGGACAATGACACCAGGGCCACGTGTTGGACCTGGGGATAATGGGACAATGACAATGACAATGGGGACAATGACAGTGACACAATGACACAGTGACACCAGGGCCACGTGTTGGACCTGGGACAATGATGGGGACAATGATGGGGACAATGGGGACAACGGGGACAATGATAATGGGGACAATGACACCAGGGCCACATGTTGGACCTGGGGACAATGATGGGGACAATGATGGGGACACCAGGGCCACGTGTTGGACCTGGGACAATGGGGACAATGGGGACAATGACAGTGACACAGTGACACCAGGGCCACGTGTTGGACCTGGGGACAACGGGGACAATGATGGGGACAATGATGGGGACAATGGGGACAACGGGGACAATGACAATGGGGACAATGACACTGGGGCCACGTGTTGGACCTGGGGACAATGGGGACAATGATGGGGACACCAGGACCACGTGTTGGACCTGGGGACAATGATGGGGACAATGGGGACAATGATGGGGACAATGATGGGGACAACGGGGACAATGACACAGTGACACCAGGGCCACGTGTTGGACCTGGGGACAATGACGGGGACAATGACAATGACAATGGGGGCAATGGGGACACCAGGGCCACGTGCTGCACCTGGGGACAATGACGGGGACAATGATGGGGACAATGATAGTGACAATGACAGTGACACAATGACACCAGGGCCACGTGCTGCACCTGGGGACAATGGGGACAATGATGGGGACAATGACAATGACAATGGGGACAATGGGGACACCAGGGCCACGTGCTGGACCTGGGGACAACGGGGACAATGGGGACAACGGGGACAATGGGGACAATGACACAATGACAGTGACACCAGGGCCACGTGCTGGACCTGGGGACAATGGAGACAACGGGGACAATGGGACAACGGGAGCAATGGGGACAATGGGGACAATGACAGTGACACAGTGACACCAGGGCCACGTGCTGCACCTGGGGACAACGGGGACAATGACAGTGACAATGGGGACGATGGGGACAATGATAGTGACAATGACACCAGGGCCACGTGCTGCACCTGGGGACAATGATGGGGACAATGGGGACAATGGGGACAGTGACACAATGACACAATGACACCAGGGCCACATGCTGCACCTGGGGACAATGACAGTGACAATGGGGACAATGGGGACAACGATAGTGACAATGACACCAGGGCCACGTGCTGCACCTGGGGACAATGATGGGGACAATGGGGACAACGGGGACAATGGGGACACCAGGGCCACGTGCTGGACCTGGGGACAACGGGGACAATGATGGGGACAATGACACCAGGGCCACGTGCTGCACCTGGGGACAATGACAATGGGGACAATGGGGACACAATGACACCAGGGCCACGTGCTGCACCTGGGGACAATGACAGTGACAATGACACAATGACACAATGACAGTGACAGTGAGACCAGGGCCACGTGCTGGACCTGGGGACAATGATGGGGACAATGGGGACACCAGGGCCTCGTGCTGCACTTGGGGACAATGACAATGACAGCGACAATAATAGGGACAATGACCCCAGGGACACTGCGCCTGGGGACAACGGGACACAGTGACACAACAACACCGGGACACAGGGTGACAGGGACGGGGGACACGTGCTGGCCCTGAGGGGGTGACAGGGACACCCAGACACGGGTGACAACAACACCCGCTGCGTGGGGTGACACCTGGGGGACAATGGGGGCCAGGGACACGTGTTGGACCTGGCGCGGTGACACCAACACCCGGCACCGGGTGACAGCGACACCCGGTTACCGGTGACACCAACACCCGGACGGCAGCGACACCTAATGGGGAGGGTCACGGGGACCAGTGTCACCCGCAGCACCGGGGACAGGGTGACAACAACACCCGGCAGCGGGTGACAAGGCCACCATGGATGGGGGGGTGACAACAAAGGGGGGTTGTAACAACCTGGGGGCATTTGGGGCAATTCTGGGAGATTTGGGGGCATTTGGGGGCAGTTTTAGGTGTTTTGGGGGCATTTCGGGGTGTTTTGGGGCGATTTGGGGGTGTTTAGGGGTGTTTTGGAGGTGTATGGGGTGTTCTGGGGCGTTTTGGGGTGATTTGGGTGTTTTGGGGGTACTTTGGGAAATTTGGAGGTGTTTGCGGGTGACTTTGGGGTGATTTGGGGTGTTCTGGGTGTGTTTTGGAGTGTTTTTCTGGGGTGTTTTGGGGCGATTTTGGAGCTGTTTTAGGGTAATTTGCGCTGTTTGGGAGTCATTTGGGGTATTTTGAGGTATTTTGGGGTGTTTGGGGGTGATTTGGGAGTTATTTGGGGTCTTTTGGGAGTGATTTATGGTTGTTTTGGGGTGTCTTGAAGTAATTTCAGGTGTCGGGGGTTTTGTGGATGTTTCTGGGGTGTTTTGGGGTAATTTGGGAGGTGTTTTAGGGTAATTTGCGGTGTTTTGGCGGTGTATGGGGTGTTTGTAGGCGTTTTGGGGTGTTTTGGGGTGATTTTGGGGTGTTTTGGGGCATTTTGAGGTAATTCAGGGTGTTTTGGGATGATTTGAGGTGTTTGGGGTGATTTTGAGGTTTTGGGGGGTGTTTTGGGGGTGTTTCTCAGGTGTTTTGGGGTGTATTCGGTGCGTTTCTGGGCATTTGGGGGGTGTTTCTGGCTATTCTGTGGTGACTTTGGGGTGTTTTGGGGTGTTTCAGGGTGTTTTGGGGGTGAGTTTGAGTGTTTTGGGGGTGTTTCTGGGTGTTTGGAGTGTTTTGGATGTATTGGGTGTTTTGGGGTGTTCTGTGCCTTTTTTGGGTGTGTTTTGGGCTGTTCCAGGCTGTTTTGGGGTGTTTTGGTTGCATTTTGGGTGTTTCGGGGTGCTTTGGAGTGTTCCGTGCTATTTTGGGGTGTGTTTTGGGTGTTCCAGGCTGTTTTGGGGGTGTTTCGGAGTGTTTTGGTGTGTTCCTGGGTGTTTTTGGTGTGTATCAGGGTGTTTTGGGGTGAGTTTGGGGCGTTTTGGGGTGTTCCGTGCTGTTTTGGAGTGTATTTTGGGGTGTTCCAGGCCATTTTGGGGGTGTTTTGGGTGCGTTTCAAGGTGTTTTGGGGTGTTTCAGGGTGTTCTGAGGTGAGTTTGGGGTGTTTTGGGTGCATTTTGGGGTGTTACAGCGGTGTTCCGTGCCTTTTTTATGGTGTGTTTTGGGGTGTTCCAGGCTGTTTTGGGGGTGTTTCAGGGTGTTTTGGGGTGTTTCTGGGGTGTTTGGGGTGCATTTGGGGTATTTAGGGGTGTTCCGTGCTATTTTGGGGTGTGTTTTGGGGTGATCCAGGCTCTTTGTGGGTGTTTCGGGGTGTTTCGGGGTGTTTCTGGGTGTTTTTGCTGTGTATCAGCGTGTTTTGGGGTGTTTCAGGGTGTTTTGGGGTGAGTTTGGGGTGTTTGGGGGTGTTTCGGGTGTTCCGTGCTGTTTATGGGTGTGTTTTGGGGTGTTCCAGGCTGTCTTGGGGGTGTTTCAGGGTGTTTTGGTGTGTTCCTGGGTGTTTTTGGTGCATATCAGGGTGTTTTGGGGTGTTTCGGGGTGTTCTGGGGTGAGTTTGGTGTGTTTTGGGTGCATTTTGGGGTGTTTTGGGGTGTTCTGTGCTGGTTTTGGGTGTGTTTTGGGGGTGTTCCAGGCTGTTTTGGGAGTGTTTCACGGTGTTTTGGGGTGTTTCTGGGTGGTTTTGGTGCATATCAGGGTGTTTTGGGGGGTGTTCAAGGCTGAGTTTGGGGTGTTTGGGGTGTTTTGGGATGTATCAGGGTGTTCTAGCCGTTTTTTGGTGTGTTTTGGGGTGTTTCAGGGTGTTTTGGGTGCATTTTGGGGTGTTTTGGGGTGTTTCTGGGGGGTTTTGGTGCGTCTCGGGGTGTTCCAGGCTGTTTTGGGGGTGTTTCTGCAGTGTTTTGGGGTGTTTTTGGTGCGTTTCTGGGTGTTCCAGGCTGTTTTGGGGTGTTTCTGGGGTGTTTTGGGTGCGTTTCAGGGTGTTTTGGGTGCATTTTGGGGTGTTTCTGGAGTGTTTGGGGTGCATTTTAGGGTGTTTCAGGGTGTTTTGGGGTGTTTCTGGGGTGTTTTGGGTGCATTTTGGGGTGTTTTGGGGTGTTTCTGGGGTGTTCGGGATGCGTTTTGGGGTGTTTTGGGGGTGTTTCGGGGTGTTTTTCGTGCGCTTCAGGGTGTTTTGGGTGCGTTTCAGGGTGTTTTGGGTGCATTTTGGGGTGTTTGGGGTGTTCTGGTTGCATTTTGGGATGTTTCTGGAGTGTTTTGGGTGCATTTTAGGGTGTTTCAGGGTGTTTTGGGGCATTTCTGGGGTGTTTTGGGTGTGTTTTGGGGTGTTTTGGGGGTGTTTTGGGGTGTTTTGGGGTGTTTTCGGTGCATTTGGGGGTGTTTTGGGCGCGTTTCAGGCTGTTTTGGGTGCATTTTAGGGTGTTTCAGGGTGTTTTGGGGTGTTTCTGGGGTGTTTGGGGTGCATTTGGGGTGTTTCAGGGTGTTCCATGCTTTTTTGGGGTGTGTTTTGGGGTGATCCAGGCTCTTTTGTGGGTGTTTCGGGGTGTTTTGGGGTGTTTCTGGGTGTTTTTGCTGTGTATCAGCGTGTTTTGGGGTGTTTCAGGGTGCTTTGGGGTGAGTTTGGGGTGTTTTGGGGTGTTTCGGGGTGTTCCGTGCTGTTTATGGGTGTGTTTTGGGGTGTTCCAGGCTGTCTTGGGGGTGTTTCAGGGTGTTTTGGGGTGTTTCTGGGGTGTTTTGGGTGCATTTTAGGGTGTTTTGGGGTGTTTCGGGGTGTTCTGGGGTGAGTTTGGTGTGTTTTGGGTGCATTTTGGGGTGTTTTGGGGTGTTCTGTGCTGGTTTTGGGTGTGTTTTGGGGGTGTTCCAGGCTGTTTTGGGAGTGTTTCACGGTGTTTTGGGGTGTTTCTGGTGGTTTTGGTGCATATCAGGGTGTTTTGGGGTGTTCAAGGCTGAGTTTGGGGTGTTTGGGGTGTTTTGGGATGTATCAGGGTGTTCTAGCCGTTTTTTGGTGTGTTTTGGGGGTGTTTCAGGGTGTTTTGGGTGCATTTTGGGGTGTTTTGGGGTGTTTCTGGGGGTTTTGGGTGCGTCTCGGGGTGTTCCAGGCTGTTTTGGGGGTGTTTCTGCAGTGTTTTGGGGTGTTTTTGGTGCGTTTCTGGGTGTTCCAGGCTGTTTTGGGGTGTTTCTGGGGTGTTTTGGGTGCGTTTCAGGGTGTTTTGGGTGCATTTTGGGGTGTTTCTGGAGTGTTTGGGGTGCATTTTAGGGTGTTTCAGGGTGTTTTGGGGTGTTTCTGGGGTGTTTTGGGTGCATTTTGGGGTGTTTTGGGGTGTTTCTGGGGTGTTCGGGATGCGTTTTGGGGTGTTTTGGGGGTGTTTCGGGGTGTTTTTTCGTGCGCTTCAGGGTGTTTTGGGTGCGTTTCAGGGTGTTTTGGGTGCATTTTGGGGTGTTTGGGGTGTTCTGGTTGCATTTTGGGATGTTTCTGGAGTGTTTTGGGTGCATTTTAGGGTGTTTCAGGGTGTTTTGGGGCATTTCTGGGGTGTTTTGGGTGTGTTTTGGGTGTTTTGGGGGTGTTTTGGGGTGTTTTGGGGTGTTTTCGGTGCATTTGGGGGTGTTTTGGGCGCGTTTCAGGCTGTTTTGGGTGCATTTTAGGGTGTTTCAGGGTGTTTTGGGGTGTTTCTGGGGTGTTTGGGGTGCATTTGGGGTGTTTCAGGGTGTTCCATGCTTTTTTGGGGTGTGTTTTGGGGTGATCCAGGCTCTTTTGTGGGTGTTTCGGGGTGTTTTGGGGTGTTTCTGGGTGTTTTTGCTGTGTATCAGCGTGTTTTGGGGTGTTTCAGGGTGCTTTGGGGTGAGTTTGGGGTGTTTTGGGGTGTTTCGGGGTGTTCCGTGCTGTTTATGGGTGTGTTTTGGGGTGTTCCAGGCTGTCTTGGGGGTGTTTCAGGGTGTTTTGGGGTGTTTCTGGGGTGTTTTGGGTGCATTTTAGGGTGTTTTGGGGTGTTTCGGGGTGTTCTGGGGTGAGTTTGGTGTGTTTTGGGTGCATTTTGGGGTGTTTTGGGGTGTTCTGTGCTGGTTTTGGGTGTGTTTTGGGGTGTTCCAGGCTGTTTTGGGAGTGTTTCACGGTGTTTTGGGGTGTTTCTGGGTGTTTTAGGTGCGTATCAGGGTGTTTTGGGGTGTTCAAGGGTGAGTTTGGGGTGTTTGGGGTGTTTTGGGATGTATCAGGGTGTTCTAGCCTGTTTTTGGTGTGTTTTGGGGGTGTTTCAGGGTGTTTTGGGTGCATTTTGGGGTGTTTTGGGGTGTTTCTGGGGTGTTTTGGGTGCGTTTCAGGGTGTTCCAGGCTCTTTTGGGGGTGTTTCTGCAGTGTTTTGGGGTGTTTTTGGTGTGTTTCTGGGTGTTCCAGACTGTTTTGGGGTGTTTCTGGGTGTTTTGGGTGCATTTTGGGGTGTTTTGGGGTTTTTTGGGGTGTTTTGGGGTGTTTTTCATGTGTTTCAGGGTGTTTTGGGTGTGTTTCAGGGCGTTTTGGGTGCGTTTCAGGGTGTTTTGGGTGCGTTTCAGGGTGTTTCTGGAGTGTTTGGGGTGCATTTTAAGGTGTTTCAGGGTGTTTTGGGGTGTTTCTGGGGTGTTTTGGGTGCATTTTGGGGTGTTTTGGGGTGTTTCTGGGGTGTTCAGGGTGCGTTTTGGGGTGTTTTGGGGATGTTTCGGGGTGTTTTTCGTGCGCTTCAGGGTGTTTTGGGTGCGTTTCAGGGTGTTTTGGGGTGTTCTGGCTGCATTTCGGGGTGTTTCTGGAGTGTTTTGGGTGCATTTTAGGGTGTTTCAGGGTGTTTTGGGGTGTTTCTGGGGTGTTTTGGGTGCATTTTGGGGTGTTTTGGGGTGTTTCTGGGGCGTTCAGGGTGCATTTTGGGGTTTTCTGGGGGTGTTTTGGGGTGTTTTTCATGTGTTTCAGGGTGTTTTGGGGTGTTTTGGGTGCATTTTGGGGTGTTTGGGGGTGTTTCTGGGGCGTTCAGGGTGCATTTTGGGTGCATTTCGGGGTGTTTCTGGAGTGTTTGGGGTGCATTTTAGGGTGTTTCAGGGTGTTTTGGGGTGTTCTGGGGTGTTTTGGGTGCATTTTGGGGTGTTTTGGGGTGTTTCTGGGGTGTTCGGGATGCGTTTTGGGGTGTTTTGGGGGTGTTTCGGGGTGTTTTTCGTGCGCTTCAGGGTGTTTTGGGTGCGTTTTGGGGTGTTTTGGGGTGTTTCGGGGTGTTTTTCGTGCGCTTCAGGGTGTTTTGGGTGCGTTTCAGGGTGTTTTGGGTGCATTTTGGGGTGTTTGGGGGTGTTCTGGGTGCATTTTGGGGTGTTTCTGGAGTGTTTTGGGTGCATTTTAGGGTGTTTCAGGGTGTTTTGGGGCATTTCTGGGGTGTTTTGGGGTGTTTTCGGGTGTTTTCGGTGCGTTTGGGGGTGTTTTGGGCGCGTTTCAGGGTGTTTTGGGTGCATTTTGGGGTGTTTGGGGGTGTTCTGGGTGCATTTTGGGATGTTTCTGGAGTGTTTTGGGTGCATTTTAGGGTGTTTCAGGGTGTTTTGGGGCATTTCTGGGGTGTTTTGGGGTGTTTTGGGGGTGTTTTGGGGTGTTTTCGGTGCGTTTGGGGGTGTTTTGGGCGCGTTTCAGGGTGTTTTGGGTGTGTTTTGGGGTGTTTTGGGGTGTTTTGGGTGCATTTTGGGGGTGCTTTGGGTGTTTTGGGTGCGTTTTGGGGTGTTTTGGGTGCATTTTGGGGTGTTTTGGGGTGTTCTGGGTGCGTTTCAGGGTGTTTTGGGTGCGTTTTGGCGTGTTTTGGGGTGTTTGGGGCCTCACCAGGCTGATGTTGGAGTCCAGCCCCATCTGCAGGTAGCGCCAGTCGAACTCGATGCCCCGAGCGCCGACCCAGAGCGGGACACAGCTGGGGACAGGGACACCAATGGCACCAATGGCACCAATGTCCCCATGGCCCCAATGTCCCTCCATGTCCCCCATGGCCCCCCATGACTCCCCATTCTCCCCCCATGTCCCCAATGTCCCCCCATGTCCCCTATGTCGCCCCACATCCCCCATTTCCCTCCATGTCCCCCATGTCCCCACTGTCCCCCATGTCCCCATATCCTCCCATGTCCCCATGTCCCTCAATGTCCCCATGTTCCCCCATGTCCCCATATCCTCCCATGTCCCCATGTCCCTCCATGTCCCCCCCTGTCCCCAATGTCCCTCCACGTCCCCAATGTCCCTCCATGTCCCCAATGACCCCATTGTCCCCCATGTCTCCATATCCTCCGTGTCCCCCATGTCCCCCCATGTCCCTCCATGCTCCCCAATGTCCCCACGTCCCCCCAAGTCTCCCTGTCCTTCCATGTCCCAATGTCCCCCCACGTCCCCAACGTCTCTCAATGTCCCCCAATGCCTCCCATGTCCCTCCATGTCCCCCAATGTCCCCACGTGTCCCCCATGTCCCCATGTCTCCCCATGTCCCCAATGTCCCTCCATGTCCCCAATGTCCCTCCCTGTTCCCAATGACCCCATTGTCCCCCATGTCCCCACATCCCCCCGTGTCCCCCCATGTCCCCATTTTCCCTCCATGTCCCCCCAAGTCCCTATGTCCCTCCATGTCCCCCAATGTCCCCACGTCCCCCCCGTGTCCCCATGTCCCCCCATGTCCCCAATGTCCCCCCACGTCCCCCATTTCCCTCCATGTCCCCAATGTCCCCATTGTCCCCCATGTCCCCAATGTCCCTCCATATCCCCATGTCCGCCCATGTCCCTCCATGTCCCCACACCCCCAGTGTCCCCCCATGTCCCCAGTCCCCCCCCATGTCTCCCCCATGTCTCCCCATGTCCCCAATGACCCCATTGTCCCCCATGTCCCCATATCCTCCCATGTCCCTCCACGTCCCCCCATGTCCCCATGTCCCCCCATGTCCCCACACCCCCAGTCCCCCCCCATGTCCCCACATGTCCCCACACGTCCCCAGGCCCCACCGCGATGTCACCAGCTCCGCGGTGGCCCAGCCCATGGCGGCCACCATGATCTTGAGCTCCCCCTTCCCCGCGTGGCGGCCCAGGGCCACCTGCAGCCCCGCCAGGTCGGCCAGGTCCACGGTGGCCTTCATGAACTCCTGTCCCCAACGGTGTCCCCAATGTCACCGATGGCCCCAGCGGTGTCACCCGTGGTCCCCAGACCAGTCACATTAACGTTAATGTCCCCAAGGGGGTCCCCAAATGTGTCCCCATGGCCCTTGGGAGCTCCTGGTATCACTAATGGTGTCCCCAATGGTGTCACCAATGGTGTCACTGATGTCCCCAATGGTGTCCCCAATGCCACCCATGGTCCCCAGACCAGTCACATTAACATTAACGTCCCCAATGGGGTTCCCCAACCAGTCCCCATGGCCCTTGTGAACCCCCAGTGTCACCAATGGGGTCATCAACAGTGTCACTGATGTCCCCAATGGTGTCACCCGGGTCCCCAGCGGTGCCACCCGCGGTCCCCGTAACAGCCACGTCAATGTTAATGTCCCCAATGGGGTCCCCAAACGTGTCCCCATGGCCCCTGTGAGCCCCCAGTGTCACCAATGGTGTCACCAATGGTGTCACCAATGTCCCCAATGGTGTCACTGATGTCCCCAATGGTGTCACCGGTGTCACCCGTGGTCTCCAGACCAGTCACATTAATGTTAATGTCCCCAAGGGGATCCCCAAACATGTCCCCATGGCCCTTGTGAGTCCCCAGTGTCCCCAATGGTGTCACCGATGGTGTCACCGATGTCCCCAATGGTGTCATTGATGTCCCCAATGGTGTCCCCAATGTCACCTGTGGTCCCCAGACCAGTCACATTAACGTTAATGTCCCCAAGGGGGTCCCCAAATGTGTCCCCATGGCCCTTGTGAAGCCCCGGTGTCACCAACGGTGTCACCAATGGTGTCACTGATGTCCCCAATGGTGTCCCCAATGTCACCCGTGGTCCCCAGACCAGTCACATTAATGTTATTGTCCCCAATGGGGTCCCCAAACGTGTCCCCATGGCCCTTGTGAGCTCCTGGTATCACCAATGGTGTCACCAATGGTGTCACCAGTGTCCCCAAAGGTGTCACCGATGTCCCCAATGGTGCCCCCAATGTCACCCGTGGTCTCCAGACCAGTCACATTAATGTTAATGTCCCCAAGGGGATCCCCAAATGTGTCCCCATGGCCCTTGTGAAGCCCCGGTGTCACCAACGGTGTCACCAATGGTGTCACTGATGTCCCCAATGGTGTCCCCAATGTCACCCGTGGTCCCCAGACCAGTCCCATTAATGTGATTGTCCCCAATGGGGTCCCCAAACGTGTCCCCATGGCCCTTGTGAGCTCCTGGTATCACCAATGGTGTCACCAATGGTGTCACCAGTGTCCCCAAAGGTGTCACCGATGTCCCCAATGGTTTCCCCAATGTCACCCGTGGTCCCCAGACCAGTCACATTAATGTTAATGTCCCCAAGGGGATCCCCAAACATGTCCCCATGGCCCTTGTGAGTCCCCAGTGTCACTAACGGTGTCACCAATGATGTCACTGATGTCCCCAATGGTGTCCCCAATGCCACTCATGGTCCCCAGACAAGTCCCATTAATGTTATTGTCCCCAATGGGGTCCCCAAACGTGTCCCCATGGCCCTTGTGAGCTCCTGGTATCACCAATGGTGTCACCAATGGTGTCACGGATGTCCCCAATGGTGTCACTGATGTCCCCAATGGTGTCACTGATATTCCCAATGGTGTCCCCAATGCCACCTGTGGTCCCCAAACCAGTCACATTAACATTAATGTCCCCAATGGGTCCCCAAATGTGTCCCCATGGCCCTTGTGAGCCCACAGTGTCCCCAATGGTGTCACCAATGGTGTCACTGATGTCCCCAATGGTGTCCCCAATGTCACCCGGGGTCCCCAGACCAGTCACATTAACGTTAATGTCCCCAATGGGGTCCCCAAACGTGTCCCCATGGCCCTTGGGAGTCCCCAGTGTCACCAATGGTGTCACCAATGGTGTCACCAATGTCCCCAATGGTGTCACCGGTGTCACCTGCGTCCCCAT